>NC_083584.1:15343487-15588487 GCF_027579695.1 Neoarius graeffei | reverse complement strand
AATACGACTCGCTTTTACAACAACATTTATAAACATAATTTGATTTACATAAATGTAATTCTTCAACAGTTGTATGTATTTATTTCTCAAATTATTATCTTACCCGAAATATCTCTATTTTCACTCCCATGTTTTATCACCGCGATCAAAAAAAGCGAAGGGTCACCCAAGCAGTCAACATTTACAACTTCCGGGTTCTGTTTACTCATCAAGTTAAAAGCTCGACTAGTCAACTCTTAAACTTGAATTATTCAAAAGCATTTTTTTATTTTTTAAAATAAGTAACACAGACTACGAATAATTTAAACGTTTGTATTTTATATTTGTATTCATTTCGTTCAAAAATGACAAATCTTGGCTTTTTTCAGGAGGAAAATTTTTTTTTCTTTTTTTATTGGAAGTTTCAAAGGTTTACAGAGCATTAAGGCAAATGTATGTCTTTTTTACAGAACCTTGTAGGAACATAGTACACATATCAAGATTTCAGGAGGAAAATTCTAGACCGAGAATTTGTTTCCTGCTCATTTCCTACAAGTCCCGCCTACAGTCTTCGGATTGGCTAAAATTTACACTTCCGTAATCCTCTCCAATTGAAAAACTGCTTGCGAGTGTGAAGTAATGACCAATCCGAGCGCAGAGCCTGGAACAGGCCAAATACGATTAGGGAAAATAAAAGTCACTCTGACAAAAAATAAAATAAAATAAATCTTAATTCAAAAAAAATGGCGGAATCAGCATCGTGTCAGAATTGAGTTAATGATGTGATCATGATGTTGTTTTCTTGTGAAAAAGACTGAGCTGTTAAACTTTCCACAATGTCTCTCTCTGTTCCAGGTTTAGAAATGGCTGCCAAACTTGTGCAAGAAATTTCTGGAAAGTGTGTGTGATGAAATCTGTGGTGCTCCTCGGAGGATTCTGGGGAAATTAAACAGTGCTCAGATTTTCATCCAGCAGTTTGGGATTAATATAACTGTACTGATATGATTTTAAAATAAAGTCTAATCAGATCATCAGACCCTTTAGAAAGAGCATGAGACAAATTAGATTAGACTGGGACAGCAATTCAACCAAAATACTACAAATGTAAAGGTACACAGTGGATCATCTCCATGACACCCCAACATTTATACTTGTGGGTTTTTGTTTTTTCCCCCCTTCAATCCAGCAAAAATCACCCAAATCTCAATCATGGCACCACGATACATCTGAAATGTCTTAAGGAGATATTCAGTCTAACTTTTTGCTGGTCTCGGTGTCTGTGAGGCTGCTACAAACATCCACTGAACAACACTGACACGCTCAAGAACACTGGACTTTTCCAACACATTAAATAGTTTTCATGTCACTGGTACAAGCTCAGACTATCAGTTTTTTGCCAGTCATTGTCTGTTGGGAAAGAATGGAGCCCTTAAAGTCCTGAAGAGTGTCCCCTCTTATCTTGTTCCCACAAAATAACATCTCCCCCCCCATACACAAACCACATTTGGCAACTGTAGGGTTTCTGTAGAAAAGTGACTCAATGGAGCGACGAAATTGCTGGTGTTAATTTTTTCCCCTGTTCAACATTCAAAGAAAAACTTTTTCCATCCTACTGGACTCATGGCTCAACCATTTTTATTTTCACATGGACCAATGTTACACTGAAAGTACAGATGCTAACTAAGGAAACATTCTCAATTCTGACTGGACGGAAGGTTTTGACTAATTTCTGAAAAAAGTGCAGCAGAGGTTTCTGTTAATGTTTCCATTACGCAGGGACGGTGGACGCTCCACATAAAACCTGTGTGTAATTGATGATGCAGTGACGTTTTCAGTTGTTTAACATTTATGGGAAAAGTGTCTCCAGCGTCACCATTGGAGCAACGGTTCTTTCTCAGTTCAAATATGGGCAGCATGGTGGTGTAGTGGTTAGCATGGTTGTCTCACAGCAAGAAGGTTCTGGGTTCGAACCCAGTGGCCGGCGAGGGCCTTTCTGTGTGGAGTTTGCATGTTGTCTGCGTGGGTTTCCTCTGTGTGCTTCGGTTTCCCCCAAAGACAAGCAGTTACAACCCCGATTCCAAAAAAGTTGGGACAAATTGTAATTAAAAACGGAATGCAATAATTTACAAATCTCAAAAACTGATATTGTATTCACAATAGAACATAGACAACATGTCGAAAGTGAGACATTTTGAAATTTCATGCCAAATATTGGCTCATTTGAAATTTCATGACAGCAACACATCTCAAAAAAGTTGGGACAGGGGCAGTAAGAGGCTGGAAAAGTTAAAGGTACAAAAAAGGAACAGCTGGAGGACCAAATTGCAACTCATTAGGTCAATTGGCAATAGGTCATTAACATGACTGGGTATAAAAAGAGCATCTTGGAGTGGCAGCGGCTCTCAGAAGTAAAGATGGGAAGAGGATCACCAATCCCCCTAATTCTGCGCCGACAAATAGTGGAGCAATATCAGAAAGGAGTTCGACAGTGTAAAACTGCAAAGAGTTTGAACATATCATCATCTACATAATATCATCAAAATATTCAGAGAATCTGGAAGAATCTCTGTGCGTAAGGGTCAAGGCCAGAAAACCATACTGGGTGCCCGTGATCTTCGGGCCCTTAGATGGCACTGCATCACATACAGGCATGCTTCTGTATTGTAAATCACAAAATGGGCTCAGGAATATTTCCAGAGAACATTATCTGTGAACACAATTCACCGTGCCATCCGCCGTTGCCAGCTAAAACTCTATAGTTCAAAGAAGAAGCCAAATCTAAACATGATCCAGAAACGCAGACATCTTCTCTGGGCCAAGGCTCATTTAAAATGGACTGTGGCAAAGTGGAAAACTGTTCTGTGGTCAGACGAATCAAAATTTGAAGTTCTTTATGGAAATCAGGGACGCCATGTCATTTGGACTAAAGAGGAGAAGGACGACCCAAGTTGTTATCAGCGCTCAGTTCAGAAGCCTGCATCTCTGATGGTATGGGGTTGCATTAGTGCGTGTGGCATGGGCAGCTTACACATCTGGAAAGACACCATCAATGCTGAAAGGTATATCCAGGTTCTAGAACAACATATGCTCCCATCCAGACGATGTCTCTTTCAGAGAAGACCTTGCATTTTCCAACATGACAATGCCAAACCACATACTGCATCAATTACAGAATCATGGCTGCGTAGAAGGGTCCGGGTACTGAACTGGCCAGCCTGCAGTCCAGATCTTTCACCCACAGAAAACATTTGGCGCATCATAAAACAGAAGATACGACAAAACAGACCTAAGACAGTTGAGCAACTAGAATCCTACATTAGACAAGAATGGGTTAACATTCCTATCCCTAAACTTGAGCAATTTGTCTCCTCAGTCCCCAGACGTTTACAGACTGTTGTAAAGAGAAAAGGGGATGTCTCACGGTGGTAAACATGGCCTTGTCCCAACTTTTTTGAGGTGTGTTGTCATGAAATTTAAAATCACCTAATTTTTCTCTTTAAATGATACATTTTCTCAGTTTAAACATTTGATATGTCATCTATGTTCTATTCTGAATAAAATATGGAATTTTGAAACTTCCACATCATTGCATTCCAGTTTTTTTTACAATTTGTACTTTGTCCCAACTTTCTTGGAATCGGGGTTGTAGGTTAATGTGGGACATCCTTGGGCTGAAGTGTCCTTGAGCAAGGTACTTAACCCCTGACTGTTCCCCAGGCGCTCTAGTGTGGCTGCCCACTGCTCTGGGTGTGTGTGTGTGTTCACTGCTTCAGATGGGTTAAATGCAGAGGATGAATTTCACTGTGCTTGAAGTGTGCAAGTGACAAATAAAGGTTTCTTCTTTCTTCTTCAAAGACGAGTGATTAGGTTAATATGGGACGGTCTTGGGCTGAGGTGCCCTCGAGCGAGGCACCTAACTACCAACTGCTTCCCGAGCGCTGTTAGCATGGCTGCCCACTGCTCTGCGTATATGTGCGTGCGTTCACTGCTTCCAATGGGTTAAATGCAGAAAGGAAATTTCACAAGTGTGTGATGAATAAAGTTGTGCTTTCTTTCTTCTTTCATCCTGAAGAATCCTCCATTAATGATCCTTATCATCACAGAGATGAGATCGTATGCCTCTGTATTCACTCAGTGAACTCATTCCTTGATTTTCTAAGTCTTTCAGCTTTCTCAATTGATATTCCAAGCAATGTGGATCCTTAGATCTTGATAACAGTTCCTGCTTGGTTTGGCAAAGATCATTTTCTTTGTAATAGATATATTCTCATCTCGGCATACAACCCCGATTCCAAAAAAGTTGGGACAAAGTACAAATTGTAAATAAAAACGGAATGCAATGATGTGGAAGTTTCAAAATTCCATATTTTATTCAGAATAGAACATAGATGGCATATCAAATGTTTAAACTGAGAAAATGTATCATTTAAAGAGAAAAATTAGGTGATTTTAAATTTTATGACAACAACACATCTCAAAAAAGTTGGGACAAGGCCATGTTTACCACTGTGAGACATCCCCTTTTCTCTTTACAACAGTCTGTAAACGTCTGGGGACTGAGGAGACAAGTTGCTCAAGTTTAGGGATAGGAATGTTAACCCATTCTTGTCTAATGTAGGATTCTAGTTGCTCAACTGTCTTAGGTCTTTTTTGTTGTATCTTCCGTTTTATGATGCGCCAAATGTTTTCTATGGGTGAAAGATCTGGACTGCAGGCTGGCCAGTTCAGTACCCGGACCCTTCTTCTACGCAGTCATGATGCTGTAATTGATGCAGTATGTGGTTTGGCATTGTCATGTTGGAAAATGCAAGGTCTTCCCTGAAAGAGACGTCGTCTGGATGGGAGCATATGTTGCTCTAGAACCTGGATATACCTTTCAGCATTGATGGTGTCTTTCCAGATGTGTAAGCTGCCCATGCCACACGCACTAATGCAACCCCATACCATCAGAGATGCAGGCTTCTGAACTGAGCGCTGATAACAACTTGGGTCGTCCTTCTCCTCTTTAGTCCGAATGACACGGCGTCCCTGATTTCCATAAAGAACTTCAAATTTTGATTCGTCTGACCACAGAACAGTTTTCCACTTTGCCACAGTCCATTTTAAATGAGCCTTGGCCCAGAGAAGACGTCTGCACTTCTGGATCATGTTTAGATACGGCTTCTTCTTTGAACTATAGAGTTTTAGCTGGCAACGGCGGATGGCACGGTGAATTGTGTTCACAGATAATGTTCTCTGGAAATATTCCTGAGCCCATTTTGTGATTTCCAATACAGAAGCATGCCTGTATGTGATGCAGTGCCGTCTAAGGGCCCGAAGATCACGGGCACCCAGTATGGTTTTCCAGCCTTGACCCTTACGCACAGAGATTCTTCCAGATTCTCTGAATCTTTTGATGATATTATGCACTGTAGATGATGATATGTTCAAACTCTTTGCAATTTTACACTGTCGAACTCCTTTCTGATATTGCTCCACTATTTGTGGGCGCAGAATTAGGGGGATTGGTGATCCTCTTCCCATCTTTACTTCTGAGAGCCGCTGCCACTCCAAGATGCTCTTTGACCTAATGAGTTGCAATTTGGTCCTCCAGCTGTTCCTTTTTTGTACCTTTAACTTTTCCAGCCTCTTATTGCCCCTGTCCCAACTTTTTTGAGATGTGTTGCTGTCATGAAATTTCAAATGAGCCAATATTTGGCATGAAATTTCAAAATGTCTCACTTTCAACATTTGATATGTTGTCTATGTTCTATTGTGAATACAATATCAGTTTTTGAGATTTGTAAATTATTGCATTCCGTTTTTATTTACAATTTGTACTTTGTCCCAACTTTTTTGGAATCGGGGTTGTACATTAGCAGTATATTAAAAGGCATTGCACATCAGTAAAGTTGCTAACAGTTTGAGTACCGACACTTCCTGATTGTTCCTTCCTGAGGAAGGAATCTTCCTTTGACACCAGAAAGTTCACACTTTTTAGGTCCTTATCACAAGCTTATCATAAGTACTGTATGTCTTGTATTTGGTGTCAGTAATAAAATGTGTTATGTCTAATTGTCTGCTGCTGTGATAAAACTTATCCTCAGGGATGAATAAAGTACTCCATCTTGAAGAGAAAGAGATATAGGCTTATTAGGGAACCACTGTTTTGCTAACGTTAAACATAATTATGAACTTCTCATAAAAATGGTCAGTGTTGGCAAATCACTATGGAGTAAGAGAAATAAAATTTCAGGATGTGCTGTTTTAGGAAAATAATCAACTTCAGGGTGCTTTGTATTGGGCCACATCACCCTGTCAGTGGTTATATTCCTTTAGTATAAATATGGAGGTGATTACACGAACTCGCACTCACTGATTTCTCGATAATGACCCCGAGCGTCTCCGCAAAATGGCGGCCAATCGCTTCATCAGCGTAAATGAGGAAGAATTACAAATGATGAAGGAAAATAATGTTCCTAAAAGCACTAAAGATGCTCTGAAATTTGGTCTAAAACTATTCAAAAGGTAAGGTGGGACTGTGATTTATTTTATCGATTTCAAAACAAAGGATTTGGTGAGACTCGGCGTAGATAAGTGACAAGTCTGAGCAGCACCATTATTAGATTTGCATACTGCTTTTGAAGTTTGAAATAAATGATTTCCTTTTTAATACAATTTTTGAAAATAATCACCTGTGTATTTAGACAAACAGTTATTTGCATCAGGTTCAGTGAACATCAGTGATTATATAGTCTATCCACAGTCACTGGATATGAGCAATCGGACGCTCCGATTGGCTACTCTACTACTTGGATATCAGCTCGTATACCATGAGTAGAGAAAAACAGAATGGCAGAGCATGTTGCTGAACCAACCAAGGATGAAATAAAAACTCTACGTGAAGAAACAAAATATGAAAGTATTTGGTAAGGGCGTCTTTATTTTTCAAGAATTAACACATTTTTCACAAATTGCTACCATCATTTCACCGGTTTGCTTACATTCTAAGCGGAAACGATTTTGTCCGATGTTTTGTATAAAGTTTTTATTTATCGAATTTGCAGCAAATAAAAATGCTCCGTTTCTCAAAATCCAGTGAATGTGGATGGAATAAAAGAGTTATTCCACTCAATCTCATCGTACATGGCTTATAGACAACTCAGTGTTCCACACCTCATCAGCTATCCGCTCATGTACAACTCGATTTTGTGGAATAACTTATTCATTCTGCCTTCAGTGAATAATTAGTAAATATCAGCACGTTCCCCAGTGTTATATTCCTACTTAAGTTACCATTTATAAGCCTTCAGGACAAGTGAGCAGGCTGGAGTCTTCACATGACTGACTGCATCACTGATGGATTTATTAAAATTTTAATCTCCGGGTAAAGAGTTAAGAAGTTATTGAACTTATTTAAATTTATTTAATTTATTCTTTTTTCAGATGATTTTATCTTCTATTTTTAGACATGTTTACTACTTCTCTGATTCAGGAGCTTGGTAGCAAATTTGAATTTCCCTCCAGGGATTAAAAAAGTAGTTCTGATTCTGATTGGAGACTTTCAGTAAAAATAAAACAGGGACTCTACTTGATGTTTCCAGCGTTGTAAATGGGTTTTACTTGGAACCTTTTACGAATGAAACCATGGAACAGACTGGAGACAGAAATAAAACAAAGTGCATATAAATCTGTTTAAAAAAAGGTACAAAAAATATTTTTAAACGTATATGGAAGAGGAAGTATGTTAACGGAGGATGATGAGGGATAAATAGAATAGGGTTGATTGTTATATTAGAACTAACTTAGTATGTGGTATATATGGTATATATTTATTTATGGGGATAGGTATGTAGTAGATATTTTTGTAATTATATATTTATATAGATATTTATGAAGGGGCGGCACGGTGGTGTAGTGGTTAGCGCTATCGCCTCACAGCAAGAAGGTCCGGGTTCGAGCCCCGTGGCCGGCGAGGGCCTTTCTGTGTGGAGTTTGCATGTTCTCCCCGTGTCCGCGTGGGTTTCCTCCGGGTGCTCCGGTTTCCCCCACAGTCCAAAGACATGCAGGTTAGGTTAACTGGTGACTCTAAATTGACCGTA
This sequence comes from Neoarius graeffei, assembly GCF_027579695.1. Taxonomy (NCBI): domain Eukaryota; kingdom Metazoa; phylum Chordata; class Actinopteri; order Siluriformes; family Ariidae; genus Neoarius; species Neoarius graeffei. The sequence continues at coordinate 15,580,427 of NC_083584.1, read as the reverse complement.
GGTGTGAATGTGAGTGTGAATGGTTGTCTGTGTCTATGTGTCAGCCCTGTGATGACCTGGCGACTTGTCCAGGGTGTACCCCGCCTTTCGCCCGTAGTCAGCTGGGATAGGCTCCAGCTCGCCTGCGACCCTGTAGAAGGATAAAGCGGCTAGAGATAATGAGATGAGATATTTATGAAGTGTATATATATATATATATATATATATATATATATATATATATATATATTTTTTTTTTTTTTTTGTAATTATATATTTATATAGATATTTATGAAGTGTGTATACGGAATGTAGTATAGATTTAATTTTGTAATTAAATATTTATATGGATATTTATGAAGTGTATGTATGTGTGTATATATATATGTGTATATATGTATGTGGTATGTAGTATATATTTATTTTTGTAATTATATATTTATATAGATATTCATGAAGTGTATATATGGTATATATTTTTATAGGTGTATTAATGTAGTTTGGATTTCGGGGTAGTTAAAAAGGGGTGGGAAATTAAAAGTATTGTACTTCTTCCCACTCCTTTTTCAAACAATGTGCGGTGTATTGTAATGTCTTAGCTCTTTATGTTATTTTATTTATTCTTTTTTTGTCACTTTCTCGTTTTCTTTCTTTTGTATGTACAAATAGTTACATACATTTTTATACATGTTCGAAATAAATAAATTCATTCATTCATTCATTCCCGATCCCTTGTATTTGGGTTCTGCACAGAACCTTTAAGGGCCATACGAGAGCTGGACAAAGCCTTTTCCCCTTTACGTTTTTCGAATTGTTAATTAAAGATGGGACGAAAATGATTACAAAATCACATTCTCCACGTAAAACAAGCAGCTTTCTAAAATGATCCAGAAAAGAACTGTGTTTTATGAGATAAGAACAGTGTAATGAGGTAGAGTACAAAAAGCTGTTTATTGAAAAACTACAGTTGATTTATTGAAGGTTCATCACTTTTGAAACTCGCATTACATCATACTCTCACAGGATTGAGCTTTTCCTTTAACGAAATGACGATACTCTCATTATTTTCACTGCAACATCTGAATCTTCTGCTTCCAAACAAGTGGAATGTAAAACCGGCAAAGTCATGACACAGCGCTACACGAACAGATTAAATAACCGCAAATGAAACAACCATAAAGACAACGAGACAAAGGACATTTTTTTTGTTTCCTTTTAATTTTCTATAAAAGAGATGAGTTTATATCATGATTATAACAGAATCATTAACCTCGATAGCGCACTCACATACCAAACAGTAATCGAGGGAAATGAACACAACCAAAAAAAAAAAAAAAAGGGAAAAAAAAGGAAAAAATAAAACGAAATAAAACAAAATAAAATACCTGAATAAAGCGAACTCTCTGCTGAAATGCAGGTCAGCACATTCTCCGGTGAAACCATATCTATGGCACATAAATGTCTGACTGTTACCAAGGAAAACACAAATAGAGTACATTTAAAGGCTTGAAGGAATGAAGTGTTTCTTCTTTCACCTTTTACAAACCGAATTACCAAAAAAAAAAAAAAAGCAAGAAATAATCGTATATATTTATTTATGTGGACTTCATTAAAAGGGGTGGGGGCAACTTTAAAAAAAAAAAAAAAAAAAAAAAGCGATAGCAAAGCAACTCGTTCTTGTCAAGTGTTTATGAACGCTCCGGGGAGGAGCACAAGTTTTGACCGTGCCACATACTGAAGACCAAACCAACACACACACACTCCCTCATTCACTCACACACACGGTTATCCATACACACAGAATACGAGTATGCGGCTGCTCAAGACACATCCTCTTAAAACAAGCTTCAAGGAGAAAAGAAGGGGGAAAAAAAACAAAAACCTTAATCTCCAGGTGAAGAGTTAAGAAGTCCAACTAAAACTAGATTTAAACCTGAATATCTGTCAATGGGTAGAATATAAAATGTTGACCTTTCTTGTTTTTTTTTCCTTTTTTTTTTGTATTTTTTATGCTTTTTACACAGGCTTTCCCACGCTAAATTGCAAGTCCTCCCTCCCGAACCTTTTCGCGTCCCTCCCGCTCCCCTCCCCGAGAGTGTAATAAGTTTATATGCCAACTAGAATCGCAATACAATACAGGCACTGGAGAAAACACCATAGGAGAAAACTCTAGAGAACCTGCTTTAAAGTGTGCCCCTCAAACACCACCCTGCCCTCCCCTTCCGCCCACCCTTAGATCTGACTCAAATAACATAATTAGAACTCACATCCACTAGAATTGAACAAGAACAATGATATAAAATCAGAACTGTTGCATTTTTTTTGTACGGTTTTTCAAAATCTCTTGTAATTCGTCACGTCTAGAACAGCGTACAGTCCCCTCTGGTATCGTGAAATGATCTGTGAAAGAAGAAAAGAACAAGCGAGCGAGAGACAGAGAGAAGTAGAGAGACATGCATGTAACGTCCGAGTGCTCGAGAGGCGACTTCAGACGAGTCTCAGAGGATTCAGAGTCAGCCGGCTGCTCATACGCGCTCGAGCTTACGATTATTTCTAGAAATGCGGTAAGCGTGAACGTGAACCACTCCCAGATGCTTTCAGGTCTTCTTTCTATAAAATGTATAATACACAAAAGTAATGTAGCACTGTACGCTTTCGAAAATTAATCCCAAACTCAAGGATAACAGGTAAACAGCTCCTCTGACGATGGATTAAAGTATAACTTAACCTTTTTTTTTCTTTTCATCTTCAGTTGTCGGAATAATGTATATATTAGGTATATTCTACTAACAAGGCTACCTAAACTTTCACGTCTGGTGTGGAGGACAAGAAAATATATTTATATATTAAAAAAGAAGAAGAAGAAGAAGAAGAAGAAAAAAGACGCACTGAATGGAAAAAAAAAAATCTCAGGGACTAGGACTCTTGTTTGGCATAGACATCAGAAGAAAGTGTTAAGTGTTGGTAAGAAGGTTTAAAAAAAACCAAAACAGTAACCTTTAAGAAAATAAGAATTTTTACAGTAGATCCTACATAATGCAAAAACAAAGAAGTGATAACACTTGTGTTTCGGTGTATCATCATCATCATCATCATTTTGTTGTTCCTGCTGTTCAAAACCCCTGGATGGTGAATGCTGTGTACGGTGACGGTGGATGTCGGCGTGTACCTCCTCCTCCTCACCTGAGATCACGTCATGATCATGAGTTGTGAGCATAAATCGCTTGCTTGGGTTGGGGGGGGGGAAAAAAAAAGTAAAAAATAAAAGATAAAAAAAGGGGGGGGGGGGAAACAAAACAAAAACCTCAATACCCCTCACACATCTGGCAGTTGATGAACAGCCTACTACAAGTAAATCAGTACATTTAAACTGCTGTCACTTCGATATACTTCCACTGATATCAAGGTCCAAACATTGCTCCCATTCGTGCGAAAGAGTGCCCCATGTGAACGTCCTCTCCTTCCTGCTACTTATACGGGTTTAAATCCAGGAATAATGCCAGAGAGGCAACGATGTCCCAGCTCGAGGGTCCGTCTTTTTCCCGCCCCTGCGAAGAATACAGGGGGCGTCCTGTCAAGGCCTCAGCTCGCCCAGTGCCATCTGTGCCGCTTTTCTCATGCTCTCAGTTGGGGTCTTTATTTATTCTTTTTTAAATTCCCTTACTGCTTCATCAGTCCGTTTTGCTCTATGCAGAGGAATCCGTTAGCGGTTTTGTTTTTTTTTTTTGTTTGTGTTTTTGTTTGCAGTCTCTCGTGCCTCCTCGTGCATTTCAAAACAAGTTTTCCTCGAAGATAGCCATTAGATCACTTTGGAAATTCATGTCGATGGTAGCTGCCATCTAAAAGAAAGGGAGCAAAAAGACGTTAAGCGCTGTACGAGGATTCATCACAGTAATAGCGGAGCGAAACGTCATACTTACATGCACCACCACAGAGAACCCGATTTCAAGTACAAGGGAATGCATCTCAAACATTTGACCACCGGACAACAACATTTGTATCTTGAGATAAACAGATAGCACTTGATATCCTGTAGATAGCATGTACTTGGCTCTCAGTGAACGAGAAAGAAATAAATGACGATAGATACAGTGCCTTATTCATCCCCCTTGGTGTTTGTCCTGTTTTGTTGCATTACAAGCCAGAATTAAAATGGATTTTTGGGGGGTTAGCACCGTGAGTTACACAACATGCCTACCACTTTAAAGTAGAGCTCTGCACTCCCGCGGGAGTCCCGCAGGACCCGACGCAAAGCAGTGCGGCACGGGACAAATTTTGAAAGCTCATTGCGGGCGGGAGGGGGAGTGCACAATGCGGGAGAGGTGATAAGCTGCAGTCCCGCTAACTAAAAACGTGTTTAAAATAAAATTTATAAATTATTAATTTATATCTATCATATATAATTTGTGCTGGATATTTTATTTGGCATTAATAAAAACATTTTAAGATGCCTAAATTTGCGGATGTGGTCTAATCTCGCGTACGTTTCCGATTCCTTTCCGCTCTTCCGCGTTTGAGATCTCCGATCATGGCAGAAGAGCAGAGAAGTAAGTGCTGCTTTAAAAAGAGGTACATTTACCGTTTACTCTCCGTTTCCACTGGAGAGCTCAGCTAAGCTCAGCATGTTTAATTCCCCAAGCCAATGACAAGAACTTTTGTGAGAAATAACGCGAACGTCTGCATCATGCAGGATTTGCGGGCGGGAGTGGGACAAAATATGGCAGGCGCGGGCGGGAGCGGGACTGAAAATCATAATTCTTTGCGGGAGTGGGCGGAAGCGGGACTGCACAATGCGGGCGGGAGCGGGACTGAAAAATCTGTCCCGCGCAGACCTCTACTTTAAAGGTGCAAACTGTCGTTTTATTGCGACACAAACAATAAAATGAAAAAACAGAAATCTGGAGTGTGCATAGATATTCACCCCCCCAAAATTCATACTTTGTACAGCCACCTTTTGCTACAATTCTCTTGGGGTATGTCTCTATTAGCTTAGCACATCTAGCCACTGGGATTTTTGCCCATTCCTCAAGACAAAACTGCTCCACTCTTTCAAATTAGATGGGTTGCGTTGGTCTACAGCAATCTTCACGTTATGCCACAGATTCTCAATTGGATTGAGGTCTAGGCTTTGACAAGGCCATTCCAAGACATTTAAATGTTTCCCTTTAAACCACACCAGTGTAGCTTTAGCAGTTTGTTTAGGGTCATTGTCCTGCTGGAACGTGAACCTTTGTCCCAGTCTGAAACCTCTGGCTGACACAAGCCGGTTTACCTCCAGAATTGCCCTGTATTTAGCACCATCCATCTTTCCTTCAGTCCTGACCAGCTTTCCTGTTCCTGCAGATAAAACCATGCCCACAGCATGATGCTGCCACCACCATGCTTCACTGTAGGAATGGTGTTCTCAGGGTGTTGGGTTTGTGCCACACATGGCATTTCACATGATGGCCAAAAAGATAAATTATAGTCTCATCTGACCAGAGAATTTTCTTCCATGTGTTCGGGGAGTCTGCCACATGCTGTTGGGCAAACTCCAAACGTGTTCTTTAAGCAATGACTTTTCTGGCCACTCTTCCATAAAGCCCCGCTCTGTGGAGTGTACAGCTAAAAGTGGTTCTATGGACAGATTCTCCCATCTCCGCTGTGGATCTTTGCAGCTCCTTCAGCGTTATCTTTGGTGTCTTTGTTGCATCTCTGATTAACGCCCTCCTTGCCCGGTCTGTGAGTTTTGGTGGGCGGGGCCTTCTCTTGTCAGGTTTCTAGTGGTGCCATATTCTTTCCATTTTGCCATAATGGATTTAATGGTGCTCTGTGGGATATTCAAAGTTTGGGATATTTTTTATAACCCAACCCTGATCTATACTTCTCCACAGCTTTGTCTCTGACCTGTTTGGAGTGCTGCTTGGTTTTCATGTTCCTTGCTTACTAGCGTTGCAGAGTCAGGGTCCTTCCAGAACAGGTTGATTTATACAGACATCATGTGACACTGATTGCACACAGGTGGATCTTAATCAACTAATTATGTGACTTATGAAGTGAATTGGTTGGACCAGCTCTTTAGGGGTTTCATAGGAAAGGGGGCAAATACTTATGCACACTCCAGATTTCTGTTTTTTCATCTTAATTATTGTTTGTCACAATAAAACGATTTGCAGCTTTAAAGTGGTCGGCATGTTGTGTAAATCACATGGTGCTAACCCTCCAAAAATCCATTTTAATTCCAGCTTGTAATGCGACAAAACAGGACAAACACCAAGGGGGATGAATACTTTTGCAAGGCACTGTAACAGGAAGAAAAACTGTCATAAAATTGAACAGAATTTACACTGATGCATAGTTTTCACAGAAAAAGAGTCCTGACGGCGCTTGTGAATGCTGTGAGAGATTTGCATTGTTTTACTTCCAGAGGAAGCGAGTTCCACAGTTTTGCAGCACTGAACGTGAACTTCTTATCACCCAAAGAGCAAAAAAACCCGCAGCAGGATAACCTTCATGTTCGCATGTCGAGTGTTCCTTCCATGGACCTCTGCAAAGTTGACAAACCTCTTCCTGAGGCATTCCGGAGCAAGACCATTAAGAGCCTTGAACACTAAAGTGCGTTTTACTCGAATACGGAATGGCACGATATTCAAGTTCCTTAAAGGTCACAGGCAACGGTTTTAATTTTATGCACATTTGAAACTTTATATGTTAAAAAACCCTCTGTAATTTTCTTCTGGTCCCAAGAAGTATTGTTAATAAGTAAGTAAAATAAGTTAGCGCGGATTATGGCGAATTTCTGTTTGGCTATTTTCGTGACCACTCGGTGCGTGACGTCATTTAAGACAAACAAACCATTTGAGTTGAGTCCACTTCTGTGTATTTTCATTGCCGTTTGGTTTGATTGCAGATGTGCGTTTGGGAATTTCCAAAAAAAAAAAAAACCCATGCCTTATTGTTGTGCAGTGAACTGTAACAACAGGACCGGTTCAGGAAGAAGTTTTTACCTTTTTCCGAGAGAGGAGAAGAGGCAGAGCAAGAAGGTTGGCTTTTTCCAAAAAAGGAGAAGAGGCGGAGCGAGAGGGTTGGCTTTTTCCGAAAAAGGAGAAGAGGCGGAGCGAGAGGGTTGCGCGCATGAAGCCAGAGGGTTGTTTTTTTTCCGGAAGAGGAGATGAGGCGGCGAGAGTGGATTGTGCGCGTGAAACAAAATCAAGCAGTCAAAGAAGAAACGGAGCAGCAACGCTCAAGCAAAAAGGAGAAGATTGGAGGTAAACATTTTTACTTTTGCTTGCAATTGACAAGTCAAGAATCCTGAGGGATCCTGTACAATCATTGTGGAAATGAGACAAAGGGATATTTCCTCGCTTAGAGTCGGCTATAAATAGTATAATGCCGCGGATGGCAGGCTAATGTGGCCTACCGGCGCACTGTCAAGTAATCGTTCCCTATATCCACTAGGGAGGGCGGTTTAATTATTCTTCAAAAGGGCTCTTATTTAGTATTACGACGAAAGTAGGAATTTATCATAACTACCAGGATAAATCGCTTGGGCGCGAGTCTTGTTGAGGTCCGGGGTCACCGCGATTAGAGTCGGCCGAGTCGCTGTCCGATTCCGAGGCTGCACGATCAAACCAGTGAGCCACATTCACCGATTGCTTCGCAACGGCCAGAGGTTCATACTAGGGCTGTAACGATCAGGGCTTTGAACCGGTTCAAGGAACGAAAACGAAAACCGGGAACTTTTTCTATTTCACATGGAACAGAAACGAAACCAGAAACTTTATTATTTTTTATGTTCCGGAACAGAAACGCTTATTAAAAATAATGGTAACCGGTTAATACCGTTTTTTTATTTCGTTCCTCAAAGTTTCCGTAGCCTACAAATAAAAAAGTCATTCTTCTCCTGCGCAAGTTTCTATGACCCGCTGGGGTTCACTTCCTGTGTGACGTTCGCTGACTGAATGGAGAGAGCGGGAGGGTGGACTACTATCACGTCTCCACATCTTAAATAAGAGGTAAATATTGCAGTCTATCGTTATTCAAAAACGTTAATTTCAAACACGATATCAATATATTTGTCCACGTTAATGAGAGGCTCGCGAACATTAAATGACGTTAACCTCTGTTCAATGCATAGGGCCTGACTAGCCTTTGGTAACACACTAAACAAATTCTCTTTCATTTTTGGCACTTTTTCTGTTTGTGTAGATGGGAAGACATACTGAGAATCCAAATCGCCAACATTTGAAATAATAATTGTTTTGAATTATTTCTTGTCTTATTTAATGAAGGTTGTAATAGAATTAGCCTACATTTGGCTTAAGCTGGATGAGACAGAGACATCATTTTATAGCCCTTTGTTAAACAGCTGACAGGGAACGTAATTAACCGTTCCGGGAACGAAATTTTTTTGTTCTAACCGGTTCGGGAACGTCTATTTAATGGTGGAACCCAAAACCGGAAACGTTAAAATTCCGTTTCTGTTCGGAACGAACCAATAGGAAAAAAATTCTGGTTCAAAGCCCTGGTAACGATACACCCAACTCACGATTCGATTCGTATCACAATTTTTGACCCACGATTCGATACACCCACGATTTTTTTAAAATATGTTTTTTGAAAGTAGTAAATTTGACTTAACATTTACTTACTTACATTAACTTAATAACAAATAATTCAGACCACTGCAGAGAATGAGTAATATGTATGCAAACATGAACAAATGTATATCCAAAGATTGTTTTATTTCTCAAAATAATACTGTTGAGCCAGAAGCTCTGGTTTTTTCGGTTCTGAAAAAGTCATTTTTCCAAATCGTGTAAATCCGTTAAGATTTTTTTTTTGGGGGGGTGGCTCTCTCACTGTCTCACTCTCATAGGGCCAATGATTTTCTGTGATCGCGGAAAACAGATGGAAATTAAGGAATTTTTATAGTGAAACATTGTTCGCGTGTCAAAGTGTAACTGACGCAGAAGGCTTCTGCGTAACTGCCGCTAACGCCCAAGCAGACATGCCTTCAGTGTTGCCAGATGCTGCTGACGTTTTCCACCCCAAAATATGTTCAAAACCTGCCAAAAAGCACTTAAAACCGCCCAATCGGGCAACACTGCATGCCTTTCTGGTCAAGGCAGCTTTGTCGGTGACTGTGATTGGCTTGTGGCACACCTAGCCAGCCAATGAGCTGCTTGTTTACAGATTCGCTCCCCGCGTCGCAACCAGAATGGCGACCGCTTAAAAGAAACGAATGCTCTGGTGGCCAAGGACGCCATATGGTTGCCAGTGACGAGTGTGGACGTTGCGTGACTCGCAGAAGATTGTCGCAGGTCGGCAAAAAAAACGACTTACTAATCGATATAAAAAATAAAATTTAAGTAAGTTTAAAATGTAATTTGAATAAAAAGTATTCACAAATTGAAGCTTGGAAGCGCCTCTGTTTTTGGGCTGAGGAGAAGTTTGAAAGGGTGTACCGCGATTCTGCCTTCTTGTATCTCGACACGGATCGTGGCTCTGCGTATTGCGATTTCGATACACATTGTTACAGCCCTAGTTCATACATGTATGGTTTCACCTCTCGATATTCAATTTGGAGAGTTCCTACTTCAAAATCGCTTTCAGACATTTTACACAACCTCTCACGACCAAAGTCCATACACGTGTGCTCGGTTCGCAAGTAAACACAGAGCTGCTGCCAGTCTGTTTGGCTTAAATGACGTCACGATGGCGGTCCCCTGGCGGTGAAAGTGCGCATAAGTGAGATGTAAACTTAACAAACCTTCGGAAATTGGGCAAAACGGTATATTTTAACCGTTTTAGGGTGCAAATTAGACACTAGGAAGACTGAATTCCCTTTTTGGGTTGTTCTTCTAGACAAAGCTGATATTCTACGTTTCACCTCCGACCCTTGCCTATGACCTTTAAAAAGGCTTTCGGATGGGTGATCTTTATTTACATAAGATAGATGGGTTTTTAATCCAGCGCTTATTTTTAAATTTGCCTTTAAATAAAATCACGTGTGATTACACTCATCAGGGGCTCTGCTTTTAGGCAGTGCCTAAATATATCATTACCGAGCTCAATATTCAATTGAGAAAACTAAAATCTAAATATTTCAGCACTGTATTAAATAAAACAATTATGCTGGTTTATGACAAATTAATTTAGCAGTTAAAAAAAAAAAAAAAACATTTGATTAAAGCAACAGTAACAATGTAGTTTCTCACACACTATAGTAACCTTAGACTCTAAATGTATATATTTTTCAAGCATAATAAGACAAGTTAATCACATTAATCAAGTATATATATTTTACTCTAAATGGTCAGCGCTTGAATTATTAGCATCCTTGGTAAAGATGGATTTTTAAAAAAATGCAATGAGAGGGAAAAAATGGTTAATTGGATTAATCTCACTAAATCATCTTCTGGCTGCTTCCAATACATAGTTTGCACATGACGTCAAAGAGTCGGGGATTCCCTAGTGGCGGCCATCTTGTGGGTCAAGCTTACCGTACGGGTCACTGAGCACACATTGTAACGCGCGAGTACAAGGGTGATTCTCATGAAGCTGCAGTGAACATGTCCAGGACACATTTTCCAAAATCAATACTTAATTCACATAAACTCTGATATTTTGTGTAAAGAAAATAGGGAGCACTGTATGGACAAATGGTTTTCATCATATAAACTAATTTTTATATCAATTAAACAAAAAAATCTATGGAAATGCTCATTACCATTGTGTCCGCATCCCTTTTTTTAATGTTTACTTTAAATCATATAAAAATTCCTAATTATATAAAAAATACAGTGTAAAGTTATTTTAAAACATCTATATTTATGCATAATATTAATATTTTTTGTGTTGAACAAAAAAAGGTACTTGATTTTAAACAAAATAACTGTGTCCGCACCAAATGTTTCTCATTACCGTTTCATGATTTCACCCCCCTATAAAAAGTACACCGTGCCTTTAAATTGATCAGCTATCCCATGATGCATCACTTCAGATACAAGATTCAAAATGGAGACAAGGTCAGTTGCTTACTCTTCTCTTACTTTGTAATATTTATGGTAATGTTGCTAAATCCGTCCTCAGTTACACTGTCTATTATCATATCTGTGAAGATACTCAGTCATCCAGGTACATAGTAATCTGCAGTTGGTAGAAGAGAGCAACTGGACTTGCTTGAAAAGTCTTGAAGACGTTTCGCCTCTCGTCCGAAAGGCATCCTCAGTTCTGTCTGTCTAATAGGGAGTATCAAATATTTATCCTCTCATGGATCAGAACAGAATCCGAATCAGAATGCTGATGGCTGCACCGTAGGTGGCTGATAGATGTCACAGACACCCACCTCTGTTCAGTGATGGTCGTTCCAGGTTGACAAAAATGAACGATCCTCTCTGGCTAAGATGTGTGCCAGTTTTCTGGAAGTCCTCTCATACTCCCGCACTAGTCGGCATTCTGATTCGGATTCTATTATGATCCATGAGAGGATAAATACTTGATACTCCCTATAGACCCCTTTCACATGATGTCACCGCGCCGCGAGATTTTGTTCGGCGCCATATTGGAAGACCAAGTACATGCACTCACAATATAAAACAAAGTACGAGCGAGAGTAAAGTGACACGATGGCTGATAATTCTGGTTATGTGAGTACATTACCAGCTGCAGAAAGGGCACGGTATGTGGAGAAACTGGCTGTGATTGATGGGTTTGACCCATATGATAAGACTCGCGGCAAGGGAGAATGGAAACATAAGGAGGACCGGACACCAATTCTGCCATCTGTTTGCTACCCAGACATTGTAAACTATTTGTTGTTTACACCCAGTGCCTACACTCAGTGTTCGAACTATGCCGATATTTTCGGGGGGTCCCTTTTATCCCCTTGGGGCGCTTGCGCTTGTCTCGGAGCGCGGATCTCCAAACACATGAGAAGCCTATCTTACGCACATATCACGCGGACTCCACACACGCATTGCATCTGAAGTCATAACTCATCAGGGGAAATCGTGTCCGCATTGGCATGTTCAAAAAACAACCTCGCGTCAACAATGATACCACACGCAAGAAAAAACAGTCAGGCTACTCAACAACCAACCTGGCAGCAGCGAGCAAGCCCCAAACCATCCTAAATTATTATTATTATTAAACTGTAGAAGTCTGGGAGGCTTGCTCCTCATACAGTTATCAATTTGGGGCCAATTTAGCATGTTTTAAATCTGAATTTCTTGCGTTTGCTTACCTCAAAGTGTCCGCAGATCATGCACAGACTTATCCATTATATCCACAGTTTTTTGCCAAGTCTCACACAGGTTTCTTTCAAGTCTACCGTTGGGCCAATAAATCATAAATAAAACAGCTCAGATTTGTTTGTTTAAGTCGTTTGCCACGCCACTTTATTCTCGTGAGTTCACATACCGCTGCCGTTATTTCCCCCTAATCACGAGATTGTTGGTCTTCCAAAATGGCGCAGGGTCTGTTTACTTCTGGTTTCGGGTGACGTCAGTGAAAGGGGTCTATTAGACAGACAGAACTGAGGATGCCTTTCGGACGAGAGGCGAAACGTCTTCAAGACTTTTCAAGCAAGTCCAGTTGCTCTCTTCTACCAACCACAGACTGTCTATTATCATTACCGTTATGGTTTAATACTCATTACTTTTAAAAATAATGAGAGTTGCGTAACTTTAAATAAATGTAAAAAAATATAAAGTAATTGTCATGGACTGTGCTGTTCATTTAATGGGATATTTTGAGGAAATATGAAATAAATTGTCAAAAAATGTTTTTAACTCATGATCTAGCTTCATCATTTACTGTAACGGTGATGAGAATTATTCTGGATCATGTAAGCCTCAAATAAGAATAAAAAATTTTATTAAAAAATTTTTCCATAAAAAAAGATCAACATAGTAAAGTTCACACTCTATTTTAGGCTCTCAACTTGAAAAAATACTGAAATGAGGTGAAAAACTTTGTTAATGTGAAGATCTTCATGAGAATCACCCACAAAGTCTTCAAAAGAACCCAAGCAGGCTATTTAAAGCGAGCAATGGTGCACACCTGTTGTATTCACGGCTGTCGTAATAGGTCAGATGACGTCAAGCGGAGCTTTTATGGAATTCCCACTGTACGGGAGCACAAAGGCGAGCAAACAAAGAAACTCGGCATACAAAGGAGAAAAGTATGGCTTGCGAGAATCAACCGCAAGGATTATCAGCCTTCCAAACACAGCAAAGTCTGCTCTGATCATTTTATAAGTGGTAAGTTGTTTAAATAAACAATAAATTGTGTTTAAGTTTGTTTTTGGAAACCAAAACATCGTGCAAACAATCTCTGGAGAATGCCTAACTGGAACCGCTGAGTGTACGTTTACATTGTACACTGACATGGTACTGTAACACCACTAATGGATGTATAATTTGTCTTAAATCAACTCGATATTATACACACACACATTTATATGCAGTGTTGAGAGCTCTAAAATTCCAATGTTTACATACCTTGGCTGTAATTAGGACACGACTGTCACTTGTTTTTATATGGTGGACTTCACGGACCCAGCCACAGACAAAATAATTGTATGACTCCAGCGACTTGTATGCTTTGAGGTCGTCAAGTGTGTAGGCACTTTTACTATTCATGAAATAGTTCACAATATCAGGGTACGATATGGATGGCAGCCCTGCATAGTCACTTGAAAATGCATCTTTGTCCACTTCGTAGGGGTCGATTCCCCCAATCAAGGCCAGTTTGGCTGCATACCGTTGTTGTGAGATGTCGTCTACTGCATCTATATACTTCTGTTTGCTTGATTTTGCCGACATTGATCTTTATTTTAGAAAACTGACTATATAACTTCATAAATTCGTCCGAGATAACGTAGCCGGTAATGGCGATGGTCCGTTTTGTTTGACCCACAAGATGGCGGCTGGAGGGCTTTCCCCGGAATGCCGTGACGTCAGTGAAAACTATGTATTAGGGGTCGCCACAGTGGATATCAAGTTCCTTAAAAAGGATTAATCTCACTAAATAATCAAAGAAATCAAACTTTTTTTTAAAATGGAAGATTTTCAGTTTAAGAAAACCTTAGCAATGCATTTAGTACTTTATGATGCAGATTCCCTTTGGGCAAAATCCACAACCTTTATCCTGAAGAGATGTTTTGACCTCTTTAACCATCCTCCTCTAAAGATTAATAGTTTTAAAATCTCTCCATCTCTCTTTGAGGGTGGTTTCCCCCCAAATAATGCTTTTTTTGAGGATGGAAAGCTTAAAATAAATAAATAAAAAAATCCAGGTGTGTGTGGAGGAGGCCTGGTGGTGATGCTGATACTTGTGTCCATCTTTAGATGTAAGAGGTAATGCACTCACCGCCTCTCTCCTCCTCCTCTCTTGCTCGCGACGGCGTGCCATCTCTCTCTGCTGGTCGAGGGCGCTCTGGCTGGAGGCTGGAGACTGAGGGGGAGGCTGTGACGGCTGCGTGGCGGACGGCGTCTGGGGCTGTTGGTTCGGTGTTTGGGACGGGGCCTGGTGCTGCTGCTGTGGCGGAGGAGCCTGGGCCTGCTGGTGCTCCGAGCGCCTCCGCTGCTCCTCATGGGGCCGCCGAGCCACTTCCATCGAATCTTCATCATCTCGACCCCTTTACACACACACACACACACACACACACACACACACACACACACACACACACACACACACAATGAAAAAGTCTTTCACTGAGCGGTTATTACTTTCATTCCAACCATTTCTTTATTAGACATGAGGAATGTCACTCACATATAAAAGGAAAAAACGATCAACTGTGAGCTACTGCTCACTTACGTATCCCCCCGCTCTCGCTTATATCAGAACGCAAGCAATCGAAGGAATAGGGCACTTATTATGAATGTTGATTTCAACAACTAAGTAAAGAGCAGTGTTCTCCCCAGGGATTTCACATAGCATCCTGGTAAACTGTCATTTTGAAACAGCATTTTGCTTCTTGAAATAGCGTCAAAATCCACACTATATGTTTCGCAAATTCATTCAGTCGGTAAACAGGAAGTTGATGTGAGACAGACCTGAAAACGGTACACGCGGTATAGCACCCCAAGCCGAAGTCTGGTACCAAGTGGCTATGATTTGTGGTTGCTGAGATAAAGGGCGTTTCGGACAGACGTAAACCAGAGGTAGGAAGGTTCAAATAAGATATGACAAGATGACAAATACGATATGTGGGGAAGCCGTGGTCTAAAGGTTAGGAAAGCAGCTTTGGGACCAAAAGGTTGGCGGTTTGATTCCCTGGACCAGCAGGAATGCTAAAGTGCCCTTGAGCAAGGCACCTCACCCCAGAGGTGGACAAAGTACCCAACTTCATTACTGAAGTCAAAGTACAGATCCCGTTGGTCAAATGTCACTCCAATACAAGTTGGACAGTCAAATTTTTACTTAAAGTACTTGCTTTTAAAAATACTGAAGTATTAAAAGTACATTTTCTGTCAATGCATCGTTGTATTATTGCCACAACACTTAAAAAAACTCATGTCATTACCAAAGACAGAAATGTGAATCCACAAAATGAACGGATGCCGTGCCATCACGGTGGTTTAACGTTAAGCTAGCCAGTCAGTGAAGCTCCACCTGACATGCTAGCAAACTCTTTTCAAACTTGAAATCATACTGGGTAGCTAACGCTACTAGAAAAGAAAGACTTCTACATTGTTTATTTGGCAAGATTAGCTAAAACATATTTCTGAAAGGACTTCAGATAAGTTAACGTTATTCATGTTAGCGTGACTGTTTTTACATGCTAGCTAACAGTGTCCAAGTTAACTAGCTATGTGTTAACGTTAGCCGTGGACAAGGCTACGGCAACTTCTTGGGCAAATCCATAGAAAGTCATTTGACTAACCAGACCGCATAGCTATTGCAACGTTATCGCTAGCTCTAAAAGCACAGACAACTTCACTGCAAGCTTTCTCTTGGAATAAAACTTTTACATTCCTCAATGTGCTTCCGCAGGTCGGACGGCGAGTTTTTGTAGGCCGTGATATGATTCGTTTTCGGCAAACAAAGCAAACATTTAAAACAAAACGAAATCTTTAATCCTTTCAGAAAATGAAACATGGGTTCTAGGTATGGCCATGAGTGTGTGTGCATTCTCCAGAAGAACCGCCTCCTTCCATTCCGCCATCAACTGATCGTGTTAAATAACGCTGCTGAGGAATCACTGAACTTGATTTTATAGTCTATGGACGTGACGTGACCCGAGTGATGACTGATCGGCTGCCTCAGTGTCACCTGCGAAAAAACCAATCACGTTTTAGAAAATAAAATAAAAAAGCATGCACTTTCAAAGCTGCTTCATCGTAACAAGGACCTTGACAGAAATGTAGTGGAGTGAAAAGTACGATATTTGTCTTTCAAATGAAGTTCAAGTACAGATACTCAAAAAGTGCACTTAAGTACAGTACTCAAGTAAATGTACTTCGTTACTGTCCACCTCTGCCTAACTCCCAGCTGCTCCAGGTATGGGTTGTACATCGCTCTGGATAAAAACGTCTGCTAAAATGCCATCAATGTAATGTAATATGAAAATAAGTGAAAAGACGACGTATCACAAGATACAACACAACACACTATTTTTTTGTTGAGATTAAATCTGAGGACACCGTTTTCCTAGCCTGGGCCCGCCCATCCTAAGTGTGACGCAACACGAGGGCCTGTTGCGAGCTTAGTCTGGCAAGGCAAGCTATCTACAGCTCTTCCAAGCTCCGGAAAAATCGGGAGCCAATCAACTTTGAGCATCTCCAACGGCCCTGGGTAGAGGCGTGTTCAAGGAAGTGACGTAGTAGAACTGCGACCGGAAGCCATAGATTATTTACAGAATCTATGCCGGAAGCGCTTCATTCACTAGAAACATTACGAACATGGAGCAGCGGCAAGCCTTTGACACAGCGGTAGATGCTGTATTGAAAGCATTCAACGGGAAGTTCTCATTGAAAACGGAGCAAAGAGCAGCCCTGGAGGTATTTATCTTCTTCCTGTTACTCAAGCAGTTTCCGTCGCGTCACATGCGTCAGAGGAAAGAGTGATGTGATTGGTTTAAGCTTCGTCACAGCCTTTTCTGGCTTCGACCAGTAGCAAACTGAGGCATTTCAGGGAGGCGGGTCAACCACGCGCTTTGGGAAACGGTTGGGCTTAATATCTTTGCCAGACCAAATGCTCGCAGAGCTTTGAAGTTGCGTTAGCCAGACTACCGTTTTCCCACGATTCCCAAATCTATCAACAGTCCCATACAGGGTTTTTCCCAGAAAAATTTAGTATGAGGGCGCTCACCATGGCGAGGGAGCGAAGCGATGGGGGGTGGTGCCAGTTGTCCCCCCCCGCTGTGCGAAGCCTTTGAAAAATTGAGGCTACAATGGGACATTCTGAGGCTATCTGAGAGGGAAATTGTAACAAATTGTCTGTCAACATTGAAAAAGAAAGAAGTAATCTTCTTCTGCCCCGGACAGTCTTTGGCTTTCTTCCGTTTCGTGCCGCGGGATGACGTCTTTAAATGCCCAAGTGTCAACAAAAACAACTCGCGAACTACTTCTGTCAAAAGCTCCCGCGCCGGTGGGTGAAAGGTCATTCAGTCTCGAGAAATCTCGCTCTACAAGTCAGCTGACCTTGTATGTAACCCATGTCAAATCTCGCGAGAGCAGCCGCGACAAGTAAACAACTAAACAACATAGCGCCTCAGTCTGGAAAACGCCAATTCGGATTGTTTTTGCACCGTCTGGCGGTGTATCTACTACGATTGGAATATTTTTGGAGTAATTATAACGTATTTGATGCTCAGACACATTGTCACGTGGTGTTGCTGGGATGTTTTCACAGAGAAAAGATCGTTTTGAGAAATATGCTACTGCACAACATGCAATCTAAGTGCATGGCCTAAGTGTGACTTGGGGTTCAATCGGCATTTCGGTAAGGGGGCGCAGCACCCCTGTTCCCCGGTTTAGATGAAAGCCTGCCATAAAATAGGATTCACTTAAAGGGCTGATGACACGAACATGACTCTATGCAATTTCTTAAATAAACTATACAACATGGCAAACATGTTAGATTTCTGCTATAATTACGTGAAAAGAAGCTGTTGTTACGCAAATATCCAACTTTTAATTGCACAGCGCAAGAAAACTGGGTCCGTGGCTCGCGGCCATGTTGTGACGTCAGCGGAAGAACACGCTGCGGTTCACTGGCTGTTCTACTCTGGTTCTACTCAATGGAAATGGCGCATGAAAACGCCGGTGAACTCTCTAGTGCTAGCTCTTCCTCTTCTGGGAGTCTAGAATTGTGTTGATCTCTTCCCAATAGAATCTATGATAGCCTACCCTCTTTACCCTTTGCCTCTCGTTGCTAGGCGGCAGTTACATGAAAGCCGCAAGCTTTCACAAGCAAATACATGACTGACATCACGCCGACTTTATGATTACATTTATGATTATCATGTAGAATCTATAGCTCTACATACCTTTATCTTATGTCGTTTCGCAACACATGTTCTGACAGGAGGACTGTCTTTGGATCCGGCATAGCTACGAGTAGACCCCCTCCGGAATACTGGCAGTGTTGCCAGATTGGGAGGAATCCTGCCCAGTTGGGAGGTTTCAAGTGCATTTTGGTGGGTTTTGAACATATTTTGGGCTGGAAAACGTCAGCAGTATCTGTTGCCAGATACTGCTGACGTTTTCCAGCCCAAAATATGTTCAAAACCCACCAAAATGCACTTGAAACTGCTCAACTGGGCGGGAAACCTCCCAATCTGGCAACACTGTGTAGGCACTGCTGATGGTAGTAACACACGTTTGTGATGAACTGAACACCCAAGAGAATCTTTTAAGCTGGGAAGAGTGTCAAAACAATCCAAATCGAAGTGTTCAGAGCACAGGACGGATGTTGGTGAGGGCTCCCACTTGTCACGAGTGCGCCTGACTTGCCTCATCCACTTCGCATGCAGCTCGGGATCTCTGGGAAACCTGAATAAACTTACCCCATCCTTGTAGGTTTTGGAGCAAAAGCCGGCAACACAACGCGAATGCATAATAACTAATATATAAAATGTATAATAATAATACTAATGGGCGGCACGGTGGTGTAGTGGTTAGCGCTGTCGCCTCACAGCAAGAAGGTCCTGGGTTCGAGCCCCGGGGCCGGCGAGGGCCTTTCTGTGTGGAGTTTGCATGTTTTCCCCGTGTCCGCGTGGGTTTCCTCCGGGTGCTCCGGTTTCCCCCACAGTCCAAAGACATGCAGGTTAGGTTAACTGGTGACTCTAAATTGACCGTAGGTGTGAATGTGAGTGTGAATGGTTGTCTGTGTCTATGTGTCAGCCCTGTGATGACCTGGCGACTTGTCCAGGGTGTACCCCGCCTTTCGCCCGTAGTCAGCTGGGATAGGCTCCAGCTTGCCTGCGACCCTGTAGAAGGATAAAGCGGCTAGAGATAATGAGATGAGATGGGAAAAATACTAATAATGACAAACTGAACACCTGTCGCATCAACAACAAACTGGTAAGTTAGGAGGAAGGTTCTTTCGCTGACGTCATATAGCTCCTCCTCCTCCTTCGTCTCCTGGGTGCTGCAGCCCCGTCAAATTTGCCCAAATAGCCGCGTTTTTTATCATAACTTGTAAAATAGGCGCCTTCGTGAATTAATATATGGATCATCGGGAATTACTTTTTGTGTTATAAAACATCGCCAAAGATGTCAAAAACGTGTCATCAGCACTTTAAGGGAAAAGGATGTGGGACGAGAAAGACATGCATTTACTGTCAGTAGCAGTTACTTTTGTTTCACTCCGATTCTCGGTGAACTTTGACCTGTGAATTCATAAGATTTGGTCTTGTAAACCAAAAGAAAACAAGAATGTGAGACTGGTCAGAAAGGAAAAGCTGCTTATCATCAAATAGCAATAAATTTTCCTCAAGCTGTTTGGTAACCATCTGGGGGAGAGAATCATCTGTCTCGTCCAGAGATATGCATGAGGGATTTTATGGTAAAATTGTTTTTCCTCTGTGCTTGAAAGGATTGTGCTGGAAATTTCTTCTAAGCAAGTTTCACCATGAGTGAGAAAGCAGTGGGAGGGAAAAAAGAAAAAAAGGCACAGTGAAATGAATTTGCTGTGCATAACAGGAATATGCTTATAGTACTAGTACAACACAACCTCAGCTTGCTTTTCAATCCAGAAGTGGTAATGATGCATAGATAAGAACAATACAGCGCTGGCAGATTTGATCAATATTCAAACATCCCTGGACGAATAATACAACCTCACCCTATGCATGGTGTCTATCTATCACTCCACACACTCACTCCCTGCCCATTTGTCTCACCGCTGTTTCTCCTGCTCTCTGCGTAGCCGGTCCTTCTCAGCCTGCTCCGCCTGAGCCTTCAGTGCTTTCTCTCTCTCCTCCTTCTCCCGGGCTGCACGGCGGAACTGCTCGAAGCTGTCGCTGCTCGATTTGACCGCGGAGGATGGCGTAGACGTGGACCTCTGCGCCAGGCTGGCCCATGAGCCCATGTTCTTCAGCTTGACATCCTGAAGGAGAAACAAGAAAAACATTAAACTGTGCATGCAAGAAGAGTTCTGTTTTTAGAATGCTGTAAATATTTAAAATGGTTAAAAGCTGAAGGTCAAAGTTGTCCCTTCCACCCACCTGTACCTTTTTAGGAGCCACAGGAGTCTTGGGCTCCTGTTTGAACTTGTCCTTGTCTGGCATGGTGGGAGGTGGACCGCTCTGGTCTGAGGAGCGGATTACGGGGCGAGAAGAAGTGTCGAGAGGCTTCATGTCTGGTCCTGAGACGTAAACAGGGCCATGGTCAAAATGTCTCTTTTTTTCCCCCTGAACACTCTTGTAAAGATTATAAACTCTCACATGCTAACACTAGGGTTGTATAAGGCCATGTTCACGTTAACAAACTAAAGTGAATTGAAACATAGGCAATTTTCTGGCTTAATGTGATTTCCCCTCCCAAGGACTGTGTGGACATCATAATCCGATTTCTTTCCAAATCAGACCTGAGACACTTTCATATGTGGTCATTCATTCATATTCACATACAGTGCTGAGCGTAAATGAGTACACCCGCTTTGAAAAGTAACATTTTAAACAATCTCTCAATGAACACAAACAATTTCCAAAATGTTGACAAGACAAAGTTTAATATAACATCTGTTTAACTTATAACGTGAAAGTAAGGTTAATAATATAACTTAGATTACACATTTTTTTCAGTTTTCCTCAAATTAGGGTGGTGCAAAAATGAGTACACCCCACAACAAAAACTACTACATCTAGTACTTTGTATGGCCTCCATGATTTTTAGGGTGTTTTCACACTTGGTCCCTTTCAGCCATCTAACCGAACTCAGATCGATGACTCGGCATTTTTTGCGCATATGTGAACACTCCAACCGTACCCAGACCCCTTTAAAGCGAACCGAACTGAGACCACCTCAGGAGGTGGTCTCAGTACGGTTCGCTAAAAATCAACGGTACGGTTCGCCTAATCTGCGCATTGTGAACAAAAAGCGCACCGGGTTCACTTCGCCTTTTTCACTGTAGTTTTAACCTTCTTCGTTTGCCGTAGTTGGTCACGTGACTGTAGCAGGGAAACTCAACTTCCTTTTGGAACTTACCACAGCCGCTTTACAGTTCTCTGAACTTACTGACTGATGAGTCGGCCACAATAATAACTCATATATATATATATATATATATATATATATATATATATATATATATATATATATATATATTTATATTTTAGTGCTTTCAAGCGATTAAAATATTTAATCGTGATTAATGTCACGACTGTCATAGTTAACTCGCGATTAATCACAATTTAATCGCACATTTTTGTCACATGAAAAACCATTGTAATTCTCTTATCAGCATAAAAAAGTGAATGGGCTTGCTCACCGTTCGAACTACGGGGGTACTCGGGGGATCCGAGATCCCCTGAAACAGACATGAGATCCCTTGAAAACATGATTTGGGAAATGTTGGGGGGTCTCTAAAATATTGGCAAAATGATGTTTATTGACATAGCAATCGTGTGTAACGGGAAGCATTTGCATATCCGAAGTGAGCGCGCGATGGAGATCCGCACTCTGAGACAAGCGCAAGCACCCCCCAAGGGAAAAAAAAGGGACCCCCCGAAAATATTGGCATAGTTAGAACACTGGTTGTACCAATGTTTTTTTTTTTTTTTAAATTTCAGAGCATAACACGTCTTGTCACAGCCACTGCAAAGTGGGGCTGGAGCCGCCGATGGGAAAACGAAACCTAAGCCGAGCACCGTGGCTCTTCGGGGGAGAGCAGAGGACTCTGGCTGTGCGGGGCATGGCATCATGTCACAGAGCGTTAATCTCGCGATAAAAAAATTATCGCCGTTAAAATTGAGTCAAGTTAACGAGTTAATAACGCGACATTTTTGACAGCACTAGTATATATATATATATATATATATATATATATATATATATATATATATATATATAAATAAAAAATTTATTTTCCTTAATCCGCACTATTTTGATCAAAGATGTACAGCAGGGCAAGCATGGCAGCAAACATTTTGATTCAAGAGAAAATTACCCAGAATTCCGTGCACTGGGGGTCTGAGGGCTCTAGAGGACCTGGTGTGAACAGAAAGAGGACTGAGGCCCCATCAAAGCTTAACTGGACCAGAAAGAGAACCCAGTCCTCTTTGTAATAAATTCACAGTGTGAACACAAAAAGAACTGAGTTCTTTTTCTGTTGGTCCACTTTTTGGTCCACTTAAAGAGGACTGAGTCTGGTTCCTTTAAAGCGGACCAGGTGTGAAAACACCCTTAATGACGGCACCAAGTCTTCTAGGCATGGAATGAACACGTTGGCGACATTTTGCAACGTCAATCTTTTTCCATTCTTCAACAACGACCTCTTTTAGTGACTGGATGCTGGATGGAGAGTGATGCTCAACTTGTCTCTTCAGAATTCCCCAAAGAAAATAATTTCTTTACACCACAAAGGTGAAGGCTACAAGAAGATCAGCAAAGCTTTACTCATCCGTCAGAATACTGTCGCAAAATGGTACAAAAATTTAAGAAAGATGGAACTGCAACCATCTCACAGAGACGTCCAGGTCGTCCACGGAAGTTAACACCTCGACAGGAGCGTCTTCTGATGAGAAGGGTTGAAGAAAATCAGCATGCAAGTTCACTGCAGTTATCTAAAGAAGTAGAAAGCCAAACTGGGGTGACTATTTCCTGTGACACAATACGGCGTACACTGCAGAAGAATGGCATGCATGGGTGCCGTCCACGAAAGAAGCCTTTCCTAAAGCCCAGGCATGAAAAGCCCGCCTAGAGTTTGCCAGGGCCCATGCTGACAAAGATGAAGACTACTGGGACTCTATACTCTGGAGTGAGGAGACCAAGATAAATGTTTTTGGAACTGATGGCTTCAAAACCGTATGGCGTCGCAAAGGTGAGGAATACAAAGAAAAATGCCTGGTGCCTACAGTGAAACATGGTGGTGGCAGTGTCCTTATGTGGGGCTGCATGAGTGTCGGGGAGCTGCATTTCATTGATGGCATCATGAATTCACAGATGTATTGCTCTATACTGAAAGAGAAGATGCTACCATCACTCCGTGCCCTTGGTCGTCATGCACTTTTCCAACATGACTAAACACACATCTAAGGCCACTGTTGGATTTCTGAAGAACAGGCTGAAAGTGATTCAGTGGCCAAGTATGTCTCCTGATCTGAACCCAATCGAACACCTATGGGGAATTCTGAAGAGACAAGTTGAGCATCACTCTCCATCCAGCATCCAGTCACTAAAAGAGGTCGTTGTTGAAGAATGGAAAAAGATTGATGTTGCAAAATGCCGCCAACTTGTTCATTCCATGCCTAGAAGACTTGGTGCTGTCATTAAAAATCATGGAGGCCATACAAAGTACTAGATGTAGTAGTTTTTGTTGTGGGGTGTACTCATTTTTGCACCACCCTAATTTGAGTAAAACTGAAAAATGTGTAATCTAAGTTATATTATTAACCTTACTTTCACGTTATAAGTTAAACAGATGTTATATTAAACTTTGTCTTGTCAACATTTTGGAAATTGTTTGTGTTTATTGAGAGATTAAAATGTTACTTTTCAAAAGGGGGTGCACTCCACACACAATATTTGTGACTATGTGACGTGAACTGAAAAATTTCTGAACATTCATTCAAAACAGCAGCAGGGAAAAGGAAGAGAGAGGAAAAAAAAAAAGCGCCAGAAATGTCCACAAGCACCAGCGACCGGCAGTTTTCTCCGCCTACACAGACGGTCTGAGACGGCTACTCGATCCCAGAAAAAAATTAAAAAAACTTCCTTTCAATGTTCAAGCGATTTATATCGTGTCTGCTGCCCATAATTTGCTGCAAATACAATTATTTCACCACGGGATTGTCTTTGATTCGGGTCATGACCGGAAGCGACGCCATATTTGTTGATCGATTCTAGCGCTCTGATTGGTCGAGCCAGACCACGTGACCATGCCGTTCCGTATGTACTTATGTTACAGAGCCAGGCAGCGTACTACAGAGGGCAACTGAGAAAGCCAAGCACATATACATCTGGAGGGAAATTTCATATATATTTTGCAAGTATTGTACAGGGAAATGGTTAGTAATTTATGAGCAGAGAATGCACCAGAAGGCATGTAAGGCCCACTTTACACAGGGACTGTCTCATCTCATCTCATTATCTGTAGCCGCTTTATCCTTCTACAGGGTCGCAGGCGAGCTGGAGCCTATCCCAACTGACTACGGGTGAAAGGCGGGGTACACCCTGGACAAGTCGCCAGGTCATCACAGGGCTGACACAGACAACCATTCACACTCACATTCACACCTACGGTCAATTTAGAGTCACCAGTTAACCTAACCTGCATGTCTTTGGACTGTGGGGGAAACCGGAGCACCCGGAGGAAACCCACGCGGACACGGGGAGAACATGCAAACTCCACACAGAAACGCCCTCGCCGGCCACGGGGCTCGAACCCAGGACCTTCTTGCTGTGAGGCGACAGCGCTAACCACTACACCACCGTGCCGCCACACGGGGACGGTCTGAAACAAAAACGCAAAAGTCCGTTTTCGTCCTCACTTTTTTCCGCGTCTACACGACCGTTTTCAAGGAGGAAATCTGCGTCTATACGGTGACGCATAAATGTGTGGAATTCAATTGGATGTGCATGCCAGGCGGCTAGGTGGTGCTGTGAAAGACCTCCGCTATGTCTGCACGCATGCGCAACATCTTCCGTCTTGTCTGATCTGCACATCTGCGCCGCGAAAACTTTGACTACTCTGGCTATGGTAAGTAAGAAAGTAAGTAAAAAAGTAAGAGCATGCTATACCCGCCTCTGTTCATTAACGGTATATGTGCAGATTCGGTATAGATGTTCGAAGGACTCGTGGACGTTTATTAAAGCTGCCAGAGCAGCTTGAAGGTCCGTTGGATCGATGTAATCAGACATGCTCTTACTTTTTACTTACTTTCTTACTTCCCGGGCTGGCATGTACAGTATATGACATATATATGACGTAAACGCGTACCCGACGTGAGCAGATCCGAGCAGAGTTTCGCGTATTGGGTAGTTTAGACAGATATGCAATGGGGGCTGTTTTTAACTTATCCACTCTGGAAGGCGTTTTCAATTTTGTCCGTTTTTCAGCCTCGGAAACGCCGTCCCCGTGTAGACGAAAGGCACTTCCGATAAAATACAGGGCTTTGAACCGGTTCAAGGAACGAAAACCGGGAACTTTTTCTATTTCACATGGAACAGAAACGAAACCAGAAACTTTATTATTTTTTATGTTCCGGAACAGAAACGCTTATTAAAAATAATGGTAACCGGTTAATACCGGTTTTTATTTCGTTCCTCAAAGTTTCCGTAGCCTACAAATAAAAAAGCCATTCTTCTCCTGCGCAAGTTTCTATGACCCGCTGGGGTTCACTTCCTGTGTGGCGTTCGCTGACTGAATGGAGAGAGCGGGAGGGTGGACTACTATCACGTCTCCACATCTTAAATAAGAGGTAAATATTGCAGTCTGTCGTTATTCAAAAACGTCAATTTCAAACACGATATCAATATATTTGTCCACGTTAATGAGAGGCTCGCGAACATTAAATGACGTTAACCTCTGTTAGCCCATCAATGCATAGGGCCTGACTAGCCTTTGGTAACACACTAAACGAATTCTCTTTCATTTTTGGCACTTTTTCTGTTTGTGTAGATGGGAAGACATACTGAGAATCCAAATTGCCAACATTTGAAATAATAATTGTTTTGAATTATTTCTTGTCTTATTTAATGAAGGTTGTAATAGAATTAGCCTACATTTGGCTTAAGCTGGATGAGACAGAGACATAATTTTATAGCCATTTGTTAAACAGCTGACAGGGAACGTAATTAACCGTTCCGGGAACGAAATTTTTTTGTTCTAACCGGTTCGGGAACGTCTATTTAATGGTGGAACCCAAAACCGGAAACGTTAAAATTCCGTTTCTGTTCGGAACGAACCAACAGGAAAAAAATTCTGGTTCAAAGCCCTGATAAAATATTTAGTCGTTTTTACCCGACAGCGTCCTCGTGTAAACGGGCCCTAAATTTAAAAATTTTCTGGGGAGTCATGCCCCGAGACCACCTTAGCATTAGCCGCCTACTATTTTTTTTTTTTTAAGCCAGCTACTTCAGATTTTCTGTAGAACCAACCCTGAAGCACAATTACAAAAACAAAAAACACAACAAGCCTCAATCTTGAGTTCCAGGAGGCTTTAAACACAACGGACGGGCTGAAACCACACTAAATCAGCTTTCGTCATGATGAAGCTGCTCTTTGAAACTGACGAGTTAAGATTGGCCACAAGGGTATTTTCTTTTAAAGACAAAAACAAGCTTAAGACGTTTCTTTTTGCAACACAGGCTTGAGCTACTAGCGCATACATTTGTTGCTTTTACTCTGATGGACTGCCTCATAGAAATATGAAGTGCTTTACTGTTCGTGACGAGTGTGAATCATGCAAAATTACTGTGCACATCGAGGACATGTCAGGGGACAGGCGTGTTCACGTTAAAAGACTGATATGGGTCACCTGCAGTTACAAAGGAAGCAAATGACAAGTTTGAATAGTGAAATCCTTTCACAGCCCCGCGACTCACTCTGCTGGCCATGGCCTGGTATGTGCGTCTTGTTCTCAGGCTGTTTGTGTGGTTCCTGCCGTATGGGCGGGCTGAAGGACTCGCTCCTCATCACAGGCGAGGATGGCTGCTTCTCCTCCTTCAGTGGCCCGAGAGCTGGCGGCCCTCGCTGCGGCTCCTGCGGGAAGGACGAGGACACGTTAACACAGAACGGGATAATGCAAGACGATGAGGAAGAGGAGGATGATCGCATGAATGGAACGGCACTCACTTTTTTGGGCTGGAGGTTTTGCGGAGGAGACTGATGGACTACAGGAGGATACTGGGAAATCTGAGGGGAATGGATCATAAGAGGAGAGGGGTTCTCTCTCAGATGCCCTGTTTAAAACAAAAAGACAAGCCATGAACATTCAAGATGAAGTACATATCCTTTGGGAAATAATGAGTTAAAAATTCGTTGACCCAAGTCGTGAACATAAAACAGTTTTACTTTGGAACTCTTAAAGCCTCTACATAAAACAGTGCTTCAAATAAGCTACGATTTCACGCACTTGAATTTCTTTCCAGTTCTAAAAAAAAAAAAAGTCATTTAAATTTTGACGCCTCAAAACAAACACTTATCACAACTTCAGAAAGCAATGCAGCTGCACAACATTAAATTAAGGAAGAGACTCAGCTTGGCGAGTAAGCGATCTACGAGATGACTCTGTTCGCATGAAAGGTGAAGCTTTTGAAGCTCATCTGTTTGAGCAGAGATAAGGAGGAAAGACAGCTTGACAAACTAAAGCGCCGCTGGATCACTATAGGGGTGTTCACACGGCACATATTTGCATCGATGCTGCACCGATGTATTTTGTTGCGATATATCTTACACCGGTGTAAATTTAATGGAGCGTTCGCACGTCACAAACCTGCTTACTAGAGAGAAGCGTGTTAGCACCGGTGCAGCCCCACTTGCGTTCACACGGCAGTTTTTGCGACCGTGCTATACAATAGTAATAATGCGGAAATGAAATATGCGCATGCGTGAAAATGTACTTCCTTTTCCCGGTTGTCATGGCATCACCAAGCGCCGGGAAAACAACGTGGATGAAGACACCAGTGTTGCCAGATACTGCTGACATTTTCCAGCCCAAAATGTGTTCAAATCCGCCAAAATGCACTTAAAACCGCCCAATCTGGCAACACTGGAAGACACGCAGTTCTGTTGTTGTTGATATTCGCCATTTTGGAAGTGCAAAATACCAGGATGCAAATTATGCAATGCCCGTATGTAATCAACTCTCCTCACGCGTAGCGAGTCTACCGCTGTAGCGTTCAGACGTCCCATTTTATATATCGGTGCTGCCCCGCAAACTTAGCCTGGGAAATCCCATGCTGCTTTGCACAATCGTTCCGATCTGAAAAGACAGCATGGAAACTATGGTCTAAAGGCTCGCCTGAGTTAGGGAGCCAATCAGAGAGTGGGGAGGGGTGGAAAGACGGTGACGCGTACTACTTGACAAACGGAAGCTTGTAGTTTATTTGGGACTGTTCATGGATCACATTTAACATGGCGGCGAGCGATACGAACCAAACTTTCGATCAAGCTTTGTCTTGCACAAACAGCAGTAATCGTTCGGTGCCATTGTTTTCCTATTTTTGTTTTGCCTTCTCTTTCTCTTTCCTTCTCTTCTTCGTCGCTCTAACTACGTCACCGGGTACAACTGCCATGATTGGCCATGGGCTACGTATACGCCAAATGATAGACATTCGCAACGTCCAATAAATGGCCGTTGACAATCGTAAACCACACCTCCCCTACGAGAAATTCAATCAGCGGATTCCAGACCATATTTCACTTGTGACATGGTCTGGTGTTAACCAGACTACCGCGAACTAGCATTTACTCCGGAGTAAATTTCTTAAACCACCTCCCGAGCAGGGTTAGATTTGCACCGGTTTAAGCAGCTTTCAGGGGCGACACCGGTATAACTTTGTACCGTGTGAACGCTCTACCGGGGCAGCCCCGGTGCTACACCGGAGTAAAAGTTGCCGTGTGAACACCCCTTATGATGCAAGGGCTGAATCCCACTGCACCACTTTAGTTTTGAATACCTGCTCAAACTCAAGTGAAAACAGACCAGCATGGCAATTAAATATATATTTAAAACAAAAAAATTTAATCATAAAATAAATCTTCAAGCTCACATATTGACACTAAACTTTGAAATGCAAATAATTCATGTCCTGTTCAGTTCTATAAGGGAAAACCTGTCACTGTGCTGTTGCTAAGCAACAGGTGTCAGATGTAATAATAATACTACAATTATAAACCTGGGCTTGAACTCTGACCTGTGCTGTAGGGATCAGGTTTGTGTTGACGTGGAGAAGGATGCTGCTGCTGCTGTTGAATAATCTGCTGCTGCGCTTTACTGGGAGTCATGGCCACCTTGTGCTGCGCTGGCTGCGTCTGCGTGGTCTGCACTGGGCCTTGTGAGAAAGAAGCCAGCTGCTGCTGCTGTTGACTTTGCGACTGCTGCATGTGTCTGGGTGCGTGCTGCTGGGGCATCTGTGGCGAGGGCTGGTGCGCTGGAGGGGCCTGGGGCTGAGTTTGGACAGGCAGCTGGGTCTGCACAGGCATCTGTGACTGCACCTGCACCGTCTGCAGCAGGGAAGCCTGGCTCTGTGGCTGTGACTGACGGCTCTGGAGGGACTGCATGAGCGAGACCTGCTGTTGCTGCTGTTGTTGCGGCCGACCCTGCTGCAGCTGCTGCAGGTAGAGGACCTGGTTGAGGGGCATGGTAGGCACGGGCTCCTCATCATCCTCGAGCAGCAACTGAGGAGGCTGTGAGGAGAGCAGGCCCTGCGGGGTGAGCGTAGGAGGGGACAGCGGCCTCTGGCGAATGGGCTGAGGGGGGTGCAGGAGGTGGGGAGGGAGGTGGTGCTGGGGTTGAGGGGGTTGAGGGGGCTGTTGGGGCTGGAGCTGCAGGGGCTGCTGGGGAGTCGTGGGCTGAGGAGGTTTGGCAGGGAGCGGCGCTGCTCTGTTGCTGGGACGTGAAGGCTGCTGAGGCATAGCGTTGTGCAGAGCTGCAGAGAAAGATGAGGAAATCAGACGCACATCATTTTATTCAAACAGCTGTTCAAGCTGCACCATCACTGTGTCCGAAAATCGCTCCCTACTCACTATATAGGGCACTATGTAATGGGGTCGCCATTTTGTAGCGCTGTCCGAAACCGTAGTGAGGATTATTTGCACCCTATATAGTGCACTCAAAGTATCCCACAATGCATCGCGAAAAATAGTGTACAACGATGGTCACTAACCAAAGCAATATATCCCATCATGCATTGCGGTCGCGCTGAAAGAAATCAAATTAAAAAGTCTCAAATGTGATTTAATAAAAGGCAGCGGCAAAGAACAACGTATTCAGCCTTGATTTAAAAGAACTGAAAGATGCAGGTACTTTGTATTGATTAATGTAGGAAATGCGCTCAGTATAATATGGATTTATCACAAAAACACATGCATGAATTTATCATTTTTGAAAACCCACCAGCCGACTGATCTGGCACATTTTAATTGTGCAACAGTAAAGATGTAAATACCAGCGCGACGGACTAGTGTCCGAAAGCGTTTTTTCAATTTTACCAGTGAGCTCACTGTATAGTCCTCTATATAGTAATTCCCTATACAGGGAGTAGGGAATGAGTGAGCGATTTCAGACACAGGGCACGTCCTCGTATCATATCAAAGAACCGCAGTGTTTTCTTGTCCCTCATATTGGTCTAGATTTTATTGCTCTTAAAAGATCACTACTTTTTTTTTTTAACTTGTCCTCATGCAGAAATAATTCAGTTTAGTCAAATTGAAAATGCTGTCCCATCCACAATATACAGTACTGCACAAAAGTTTTAGGCACATGTAAAGAAATGCTGTAGAGCAAAAATGGCTTAAAGACAGGGATGCAAACGGCGCGCCTTTTGGCGGATGCCGCCTTTTTCACGGCTGAATCACACAGATCCGATTTTTTTTTTTGGGGGGGGGGCGCGTTGGTGTGTCTGATTATAATTTCAAAGTAAATTCTGTATTAAAAATTACTATATAAGCAAATGCCATTACAGTCCATGAAACATAGGAAGTATAAGTAAGAGAAGAAAACAGTAAATCAGAAAGCTGCTCGCGTTTGCGCAAAGCTGCACAAACGTGCGCAGCTTTCTGATTTACTGTTTTCTTCTCATACTCAAGGCCAATTTACGCTGACAACGCAGTCCTCGCAGACGCTCTGCGCGCACCTCCCAAAAATTGTGACCACTGCAGAAGCCTCGCAGACAAGACGGCTCTGATTGGTCCACTCTACATCCGCTGTACACGCACTTCCGCTTCCCTACTTTCCCGGTTTGGTTTGTTTTCACGACCGCCATTTTTAAAAACACAAGCGAAGATGGAGCAGCACGAAGAGCGGTTGATCGAGGAAGTGAGGAAGTACGTACAGTTCTAGTCATTATAAGTAACCGGAGGATAAACACTCCACTAACCACACCCACCAACTACTCCTAGCGATTTCGCGACTTCGCGCCCCCTTGCGTTGTGGCGGTGAATAACATCACGCACGCCTATTACTCCCCGCTCAACGATAAATTACAACTGTCTGCGAAAAGCTATCTGCGAAAGCCTTGTCGCAAGAGCATGCAGAGGCCCTTATACTTCCTATGCTTCATGGACTAACAGCATTTGCTTATATACAGAATTTACTTTGATGAAATTATAATCAGACACTCCAACCCCCCCCAAAAAAATCGGATCTGTGCGATTCAGCCGTGAAAAAGGCGGCATCCGCCAAAAGGCGCGCCGTTTGCATCCCTGTAAAAATAATGAAATGTTTCAACTTAAAAAAAAAAACCAAAACCCTATAAACAGCAGTAAGCCATTATAAATGAAACAGTCGATATTTGGTGTGAGACGACCCTTCACTTTAAAATAGTAGTCTCAGGTTAAATGAGTGCAGTTTTATGCGGAAATGAGCTGTAGGTTTTACTGAGCACCTTGCAGAACGAGCCCCAGTTCTTCTGGACACTTTGACTGTCACACTCGCGTCTTCATTTTGCACCAAAACCCAGCAGCCTTCATTATGTTTTCTTTTTTAATCTGAAAAGAGCTCTCTTATGGAATATGCTGCTCAGATACAAACTTTTTTCCTCTAACATTTAATTTTGTGCTGGAAAACGAACGTTTGGACTCTAAAATGTTTTTGTACTGACTTAATGTAGAAGTCATAAAATAGAAATATATAGTTTGCATGAAAAGGAAAATAAATAAATAAATAAATAAATAAATAAATAGGGTGCTGAAGACTTTTGCACAGTACTGTATGGACACAACATGAACCGTCATGTAAGGACACTGCAGACCTCTGTAGTGCCCTACATTCTCCAAATGATGACATTTGAGATCCAGCCACAGGAGAACAGCGATTCCAATTTAAGCCTTATACATTAGAAAACGTATACACTATTTAAGCAAGTATAGAGGTTTTCGACCCACGTGACCGTTGCCATGTCGACAAGTAGATGGCGCCATTTTGGCGGTCACAACAATGGCGACTCCCGCTAGATCTATGTATCCCATATGATCTGTATACCTATGTCGTTAAAAACCCATCGCCATACACAGGTATTGATCTGAAAGCGTATACGAGTTTGGATGCCTACAAATATTTTGTGTCAGGCTGGGTAACATGCCTACATCAGCGGGTCGTCCCCGGAGCCGGTGGTCGCCATCTTATTACAGCTAAGGTTTGTTCACATTTTCATTTACTTTCGGTCCTCAGGATAAACAAAATGTTATTAAATGTCATTGAAATAACTTCTTAGTCTGTTGAGACATGGCCCGTTATAAATTTGCTGTTACCAGGCAATGACCAAGAACTGTATTATTAGGGTCGGTGTCTGTATTGTAGCAGTGTACTAGCAGCTAGCTGTTAGCACTAGCTAATGTCAACAACATAGCTAGTATGTTAATGTAGCAATGTTTACGTTGTCATTTGGATGACTGTTAAAACCTTTCGGTCTCAAGTTTTTCCTTTACTGTATTTACTAGTTTACTGAGCTAGCACGCTCGGGCAAGCTGGGAGCTAGCGCGCTCCGGCGTGCGCTAGTTCCCGGCTTGCCCGAGCGCGCTAGTTCCCGGCCTGCCCGAGCGCGCTAGCTCCCGGCCTGCCCGAGCGCGCTAGCTCCCGGCCTGCCCGAGCGCGCTAGCTCCCGGCTTGCCCGAGCGCGCTAGCTCCCGGCTTGCCCGAGCGCGCTAGCTCCCGGCTTGCCCGAGCGCGCTAGCTCCCGGCTTGCCCGAGCGCGCTAGCTCAGTAAACTAGTAAATACAGTAAAGGAAAAACTTGAGACCGAAAGGTTTTAACAGTCATCCAAATGACAACGTAAACATTGCTACAGTAACATACTAGCTACGTTGTTGACATTAGCTAGCTTGACCTTCAAAATGGCGGACACCGGGGTGTCACGTGACCCTGTGATGTCAGGTGAAAAACCTCTATAAAGAAAGAATGCCAAAAAATATCGTTCAGAATTAATTTTCTACAATAATGTTTGGATATCATGTGTGTGTTCATTCTTCAAAATCCAAATTTTTTTGCCTTCATAAAAAGTTAAATTAGAAATGTATCTGTCCTGTACAACTGGCCATAAATGCATTAAATGTGTAGGTTTTTTTTTTTTTAAATAAATGCATGAGGAGTCGATTTCCTAAAAGCTAAACTCCTAATTCAAGCTGGAACAGGATCATGAAGTACTTAAGGAATCCCAGTTTCAACACATCCAATTCAGTGAATTTACTAATTATACCAAGAAAAGTCCTTGATATTGTATTTTGATGCTCTGAATTAGTATAACATTCCTACAGATGAAGAAATTTTAAGCTAGATCTCTGACCAGATGCTGTTCGGTACCTGGGGATTGTAGGATAGGGTGCTGGTTTAAGAACGGGTGTGTGTCAGGTGACCCGGGGCCACTTGCTGTGTGAGCGTTGAGGTGAGGCGGGGCAGGAGAGGAGGAGTCATTGGCATGGTGGGACATGTGCATGAGGGGCTGTCCAAAGTGAGGCAAAGAGTCAAACGTGTTCTCAAGCAGCTGGGACGACTCCAACGCTGTGACTGGAGGAGCCATGTACGCTGCAGGAGATGGATGTTGCTGCTGCTGCTGCGGTGGTGGTTGTGGCTGCTGCTGCTGTTTTAGCTGAGCAGTTGGCTGCAAGACTGGAGCCTGGGGTTGGAGGGGCACCTGGGGCTGGACCATGTTTGGTGCCATCACCGGGTGGTGACCTTTCTTCCCCTCTTTAGCAGAGTGACCTCTCTTCTTCAATTTAGTGGCCATTCCTGAGTTGGTGAGAAGATAAACAGCTGGTTGTAATCAAAACCAAGAAGCAAGACAGTGACTGAGAATAAGACTCGCGTTATCTTTACCTGACTCGGAGTCTTCGCTGTCAGATGAGCTCGACTCGCTGCTGCTGCCCGAGTCTGAAGATGAGCCTTTCGGTTTCACACTCATCGTCTCCATGGCCTTTTCTGTAATCAGGTCGAGTGAATACGTTAATACGTGTTTTGTCGATAATCATCATAAGAGTACGTTTCTGCAAAATGATTCCTTCTGATTACAACATTGAGAAAGTACATCACACTTGTTCTCGATATTAAAGGGTAACGCCGTTTTTCCACAAAACCAGGTGTGTAATAGGAGAAAAACATATACGTAATTAATTCTGTTAATTATTTCCATTATATATCGAACATGAAAAAATATTTTTAACTTTGAAATCATGAACTGACACAGAGGAGCCGAAGTTGGAGGAGGCAGCCATTTTGAGATTGTGGGCAACTATAAACCAATCAGAATCTTTCGTTAATGCGCCTCCCTCTGATCTGTGACGTCACTGAGCCCATGAAAACAGTGTTTACAGACAGATCACTGTGATGACAGTAGGAGTCCCGGCGGGTGGCTTGTATTCGATTCGTTTATATCCCGACCTTGTCAGCTGTCAGATTTATGTTCATGGACCCGGTAAGCTGGTAAATAATATATATATTTTTTTACCAAATTCTAACAGAAAACGAGAGCGCCCGAAAGGGGAAACCGAGCCGAGCCGCTTCGCGCATGCGCAGTAGGCTTGGTAGGACAAATCCAAATCGGAGTCATTCAGGATTCAGCCATGTTTTTGCTCCGTGTTTTTATTCGACCAAAGTTCTACAGTATTATGAGCTTTAAGTTGCATAAATAAAACCATTTGGTGAAACTTTGAAGAAGCGATTGTACTGTTTTTTTTACCTTATTACCATGAAGCACTGAAGAGTTCTTTTCAGTGGCGGGCCGCATGACGTCACGCAGTAGATCAATATGGCGGAACGCATCTTCGCTGAGCTCAGCGCAAGCCCATATTATTAAAAAGTTAAAAGATACTGTTATGCGGTCTGTTCTTTCTCTATAAATTCCATGATCGATTACTTTATATATTTATCTATCTATTTGTGGTGATTTTGTACAAAAGTTGCCTTATCCTTTAAACATTGATTACTGGTGACAATTATTAACCACATTTAGAGCATTTAACGACTTTAAATCGACAGAAAGCTGGTTTTCTTTTACGTCATACGCACCCAGTCCTTCACACAGATGAATGAGTAAACCCGAGCATGAGGCACATTAACGAGAGAAATAAAAACACACACGCATATGCCTTCAAACAGATGGCTAAATCTGAACAAGATGCTCCAAATTTACTGCAGATAATCATCCATATAAAGATCATCAATACTGTATTTTACTTAAAAAAACAAAACAAAACTGTAGCTAATTTTATTACATAATTTCTTTAATTTCACTGGGAAAGTCAAAATTGTGATTGTTTTTTCATAAAAACCATAATACTGCAGTCCTAAGTAAAAATCAAAGCATTACAAGTAAAATGCACAAACTAGCTGTTATTTATTCTTTACTTAAAGGAGTACGCCACCCCCAGGTGAAACTGAGTCAGTCCCTGCAGTCCCTAGAGTTGGATGAGTGAGCCAAAGCGTTTTGTAGCCGACCCAGCCATTGTCCTGATCTAGACCCCTTTCACTGATGTCACCCGAAACCGGAAGTAAACAGACCCTGCGCCATTTTGGAAGACCAACAAACTCGTGATTAGGGGGAAATAACGTCAGCGGTATGTGAACCCACGAGAATAAAGTGGAGTGGCAAACGACTTAAACAAATCTGAGCTGTTTTATTTAAGATTTATTGGCCCAACAGTAGACTTGAAAGAAACCTGTGTGAGACTTGGCAAAAAACTGTGGATATAATGGATAAGTCTGTGCATGATCTGCGGACACTTTGAGGTAAGCAAACGCAAGAAATTCAGATTTAAGACATGCTAAATTGGCCTCAAGTTGATAACTGTATGAGGAGCAAGCCTCCCAGACTTCTACAATTTAATAATAATAATAATTTAGGATGGTTTGGGGCTTGCTCGCTGCGAACATGCCAATGCAGACACGATTTCCCCTGATGAGTTATGACTTCAGACGCGATGCGTGTGTGGAGGTGTGGAGTCCGCGTGATATGTGCGTAAGATAGGCTTCTCATGTGTTTGGAGATCCGCGCTCCGAGACAAGCGCAAGGCTTCTCATGTGTTTGGAGATCCGCGCTCCGAGACAAGCGCCCCCCAGGGAAAAAAAAGGGACCCCCCCGAAAATATCGGCACAGTTCGAACACTGAGTGTAGGCACTGGGTATAAACAACAAATAGTTTACAATGTCTGGGTAGCAAACAGATGGCAGAATTGGTGTCCGGTCCTCCTTATGTTTCCATTCTCCCTTGCCGCGAGTCTTATCATATGGGTCAAACCCATCAATCACAGCCAGTTTCTCCACATACCGTGCCCTTTCTGCAGCTGGTAATGTACTCACATAACCAGAATTATCATCCATCGTGTCACTTTCCTCTCGCTCGTACTTTGTTTTATATCGTGAGTGCATGTACTTGGTCTTCCAACATGGCGCCTAACAAAATCTCGTGGCGCGGTGACGTCATATGAAAAGGGTCTCTAGAAACGCCCCGGTTAGCTTTAGCTTAGCGTAGTCGCTGTAATCCGGCGTGTCCAGCTAGCATTGTCGTTGCAAAAGTGAATCAAATAACTCAAGATTTTTTATAATTATTTCTCATGACCTGTACATTCACATCGAGTACACATATCAATGCAAATTAACACGAAGGGATTTACTAGACCAATTTATATCTGGAACTATTTTCGGCCACAGCACAGGCAAAGCACCGCTGCAGGCACAAAGACACCACGCAGCACCACAACTTCCGTCAATACACCAGTGTTACCAGCATGTAGTTGCGGTAAGAGGAGAAGAGAAGAAGTTGTAGTAAGGTTGTTACGTAAGTAGTTTGAAGTTAGTTTCACATCTACTGAGGAAAAATGGTTATTTGCTGTGTGAAGGGCTGCAATGACAAGCAGAGGACGTACACGAACATAATGTTTCACAGAATTCCAAAACCAGTGGAAAGAAGAAATCTTTGGCTTGCAGCCCTCGGCATTCCTGCAACACCACCAGTGGATAAAATCAATCAATATCGTGTTTGCGATGAGCATTTCAAACCGGAGGACTACGAAGAAAAAATGCAGTATGCTACGAGAAAGGTGTTGCTACATCTGAAGGATACG
Source organism: Neoarius graeffei (assembly GCF_027579695.1). Lineage (NCBI taxonomy): Eukaryota > Metazoa > Chordata > Actinopteri > Siluriformes > Ariidae > Neoarius > Neoarius graeffei. Next base: position 15,542,570 of record NC_083584.1, on the reverse strand, counting down.
GCCGTTCCATCCATTTTCAGTACAGAGGCAGAACAGAGTTCATCATCCATGCCTGCAAGTATAATTTCTATCCCTCCTTCCTTGGGTTATACATTGCTAACGTTATAACTGAAACTTCCCGTTAGTCCGACTCACATTGTCGCTTCCAGTTTTATTGTACAACATCACCGTTTCACCCTATTGACAATACGACGATCCAAAGCACGCAACTCCTCTTCAGTGAACTCGGGTTCGAAAAGGTAGGGTCTTGGATCTTGGTAGTCGAAGTCATCATCTTCGTCTGTCGTGTAATCTTCCATATTCATCGCCATTACAACTCGAGAAAGCACACCTGTCAGTGTCAGCCTAGTAGCAGAGAACTTAGTAGTCACGCTGGTGTATAGAGATCTTGCAGTCACGTGACCGGAAAGTACACAACCGCCATCTTGTCGGTCAAAAACACCGCTGAATACTGCTGCACTCGTGTACAGAATGGATCAATTTCAACCGACGGACTACACGACTCATTTTTCTAATGAACAGATAACTAGATATATGTCTAAAATAAACGATCTACAGATTAGTGACCCTTATGGCTTTCCGGACGGAGTTTTCACGACCGGATTTTGAACTGCCAGCGGAATACCCGGACATGTATAATTACCTCATTAACTTTCCCTCGCTGTTCAGTGGTGAAGCACTGCGTGCTTATAAATCTCTGGACAGTTATCTTTACAGAAATTCAGGATTTGTCAGCGACTCAGATATGGCATCTTGTAAACAAGAATCCTCATTGGATGGGTAAGTCACTTAAGTATTGAGTATAGCACGATTATAGAATAGAATAAGGTAATTCCAGCTGTAATTCCAAATCGTCCGTCTTGTTTACCATGGATCTGGCGTTGGAGAGGTAGAGGCTTAGCAGTGGAGATTTGAGTGGCTGTTTTCTGAGCTTAGTCAACAGGCCGGCTCTGCAGCCTCGCTTTTGCTTCCGCTCCCGGCGCCGCCTCCTTCGCTTTGCCTCCGATAACAATCCACGGAGACCCCGCTGGTCTCGCTATTTCGTTCGGAATGTTGTGCATGCGATGGAAATCGCTACAAACCGTCATTTTCTGCTGGAAACCAATGTCCAGTAAGTCCATACGGTTGTAGTGGATATTGAAGTCCGGTACAGACGAACAACACGCAAAAATACACATAAAAAACGTGCACAGGTAGGGAGAGCTTGTAGCCGCAGCCGTTGTAGTAGAATTGTATATAGTAGGGTTTTCCAGAAGAAAAGGTAGAAGTAAAAGCAGAAGTAGAAGGCGGAAATATGGCGTTTGACCGACAAGATGGCGTCTGTCACAATCTGGATCGGCTGTGACGTCACATGCAAGTGCTCCATTGACGGAAGTTGTGGTGCTGCATGGGGTCTTTGCGCCTGCAGCGGTGCTTTGCCTGTGCTGTGGCCGAAAATAGTTCCAGATATAAATTGGTCTAGTAAATCCCTTCGTGTTAATTTGCATTGATATGTGTACTCGATGTGAATGTACAGGTCATGAGAAATAATTATAAAAAATCTTGAGTTATTTGATTCACTTTTGCAACGACAATGCTAGCTGGACACGCCAGATTACAGCGACTACGCTAAGCTAAAGCTAACCGGGGCGTTTCCAGATCAGGACAATGGCTGGGTCGGCTACAAAACGCTTTGGCTCACTCATCCAACTCTAGGGACTGACTCAATTTCACCTGGGGGTGGCGTACTCCTTTAACCAGGGCATTTGTCAAGAGGGCAGTATAGTATAATTACCACAGACAGACACAGGATATAACAAAATGAGACTTATAACAGCCTTGTAATTACACAATTCCTTTACAAAATCACTTAACCTTTTTTACACTCGAGTAATAACTAAACAGGACACACTACTGATGTGAAACCGATGAAGAGACTGACCTGGAGCTTTCTTCTTCTTGCGGAGACAGGACGAAACGTATCTCTCTAGCTCCCTCAGCGTGGAAGGTTTTAGCGTCTCAAAGTCGATCTCGATCTCGTCCGGGTTGGAGTTTTTGAGCGAAGGCTCGCGAGATTGAATGATGTGGACCACGCGTCCGAGCTTGTCCCCAGGCAGCTTATTGATGTCGAGGCTCAGCTGCCTCTTCTCCTCATAGGACATGGGCTTACACTTCTCAGCAGGCACCAAGCCGGCGGATCCTGGTCCCCCTCCCAGAGCCAGCTCTTCCACGGGATCGAGACCAGGCACTGGCTGCAGGGTGGGAGGTGCGGTGCCGGGGGGAGGAATGGAGCGGTTGTTCTTTATGCCCTCCTTCTTACTGCAGGACCAGAACAGACAAGATCAACTGTGAGCTACTGCTCACTTACGTATCCCCCTGCTCTCACTTATCTCAGAATACAAGCAATCAAAGAAACAGGAGACTTATTATGAATGTTGACTTCAACAAATAATTAACCCTGAAACGAGTAAGTAAGAGAGCAGTGTTCTCCCCAGGGATTTCAAATAGCATCCGGTAAACTGCCATTTTGAAATGGCATCAAAATCCACCCTGTGCGTTTCGCAAATACATTCAGTCAGTAAACAGGAAGTCGATGTAAGACAGACCTGAAAACGGTATACAAGGTATAGAATCCCAAGCTGAAGTTTGATACCAAGTAGCTATGATTTGTGGTTGCTGAGAAGGAGGGTGTTTTGGACGAACAGAAATACGAAGATACGGCTGGACGGACAGAGGTAAACCAGTATACAGTGGTGCTTGAAAGTTTGTGAACCCTTTAGAATTTTCTATATTTCTGCATAAATATGACCTAAAACATCATCAGATTTTCACACAAGTCCTAAAAGTAGATCAAGAGAACCCAGTTAAACAAATGAGACAAAAATATTATACTTGGTCATTTATTTATTGAGGAAAACGACCCAATATTACATATCTGTGAGTGGCAAAAGTAAGTGAACCTTTGCTTTCAGTATCTGGTGTGACCCCCTTGTGCAGCAATAACTGCAAGTAAATGTTTCCGGTAACTGTTGATCAGTCCTGCACACCGGCTTGGAGGAATTTTAGCCCATTCCTCCGTACAGAACAGCTTCAACTCTGGGATGTTGGTGGGTTTCCTCACATGAACTGCTCGCTTCAGGTCCTTCCACAACATTTCCATTGGATTAAAGGTCAGGACTTTGACTTGGCCATTCCAAAACATCAACTTTATTCTTCTTTAACCGTTCTTTGGTAGAACGACTTGTGTGCTTAGGGTCGTCGTCTTGCTGCATGACCCACCTTCTCTTGAGATTCAGTTCATGGACAGATGTCCTGACATTTTCCTTTAGAATTCGCTGGTATAATTCAGAATTCATTGTTCCATCAATGATGGCAAGCCGTCCTGGCCCAGATGCAGCAAAACAGGCCCAAACTGTGATACTACCACCACCATGTTTCACAGATGGGATAAGGTTCTTATGCTGGAATGCAGTGTTTTCCTTTCTCCAAACATAACGCTTCTCATTTAAACCATAAAAGTTCTATTTTGGTCTCATCCATCCACAAAACATTTTTCCAATAGCCTTCTGGCTTGTCCACGTGATCTTTAGCAAACTGCAGACAAGCAGCAATGTTCTTTTTGGAGAGCAGTGGCTTTCTCCTTGCAACCCTGCCATGCACACCATTGTTGTTCAGTGTTCTCCTGATGGTGGACTCATGAACATTAACATTAGCCAATGTGAGAGAGGCCTTCAGTTGCTTAGAAGTTACCCTGGGGTCCTTTGTGACCTCGCCGACTATTACACACCTTGCTCTTGGAGTGATCTTTGTTGGTCGACCACTCCTGGGGAGGGTAACAATGGTCTTGAATTTCCTCCATTTATACACAATCTCTCTGACTGTGGATTGGTGGTGTCCAAACTCTTTAGAGATGGTTTTGTAATCTTTTCCAGCCTGATGAGCATCAACAACGCTTTTTCTGAGGTCCTCAGAAATCTCCTTTGTTTGTGCCATGATACACTTCCACAAATGTGTGTTGTGAAGATCAGACTTTGATAGATCCCTGTTCTTTAAATAAAACAGGGTGCCCACTCACACCTGATTGCCATCCCATTGATTGAAAACACCCGACTCTAATTTCACCTTCAAATTAACTGCTAATCCTAGAGGTTCACATACTTTTGCCACTCACAGATATGTAATACTGGATCGTTTTCCTCAATAAATAAATGACCAAGCATAATATTTTTGTCTCATTTGTTTAACTGGGTTCTCTTTATCTACTTTTAGGACTTGTGTGAAAATCTGATGTTGTTTTAGGTCATATTTACGCAGAAATCTAGAAAATTCTAAAGGGTTCACAAACTTAAGCACCACTGTACCTATTAAACCCCCCTCGGAGCGGGAGGACAATAATAAATAAATAAAGAGAAATTTTCAAAATGATAGTGTATTAGGAGGAACCCCCACACAATGATGCAAGTGTTTCATATACATCTAGACTGCAGGAGAGTCAACAAGAATCCAAAGAAGCACCTGAACCTTCGTTTTCCATTCTCTGGCTCACCTTGGCTTCTTGGTCTTCTTGGGCAGAGGATCCTTGTTGTTCTTGTTCTTGCCCTTCGGCGTTGGGAGAGCAGAAGGAGGCTCGAGGATCTCTTCCAGTCCAGGGATGGCTTTCTTTTTGTGCTTATCCTTCTTCTTTTCCTTCTTGTCTTTCTCTTTCTTCTTTGGTTTGCTGGCCTGGGGCTGAGACAGGGCTGCCAGCTGCTCATGGACTGCTTTGAGCTGCATTGAAGAAGCAAGAAGTATAATGTGATAATCATAGTTTGACTCATTTTGTCCTTTACATGTGGTCACTGCTAGAGCTCTACCAGTCCAAAACTCATGCAAATCAACTTTTTTTTTTTAAAGCACTAAAATTCTTCTAAAGCACTGAAATAGCAAAATAAGAGAGAAGGCTAAAATGTTATTTTAACTACTTATTATCTGAGTGCGAGGTCTTTACAGGAAAATATCAGACCAAAGGTCCTGACAGTACAGACTAAGCTTACGGCTCGGTCCGTACAAAAAGTGAGGTTAATAAGGAGTTTATTATATGGCTTTTTTTGTTTCTAAGATTAAAACAGACGGTCATTATAACGAGGCATGACGCTGCTTTCAGGTCATGTCACATTTGTAACGTAGTTGAGTCACACATGCAGAATAAACGGCAAGCGATTTCAAAACTCAAATTTCAGTTAGCGGGTTCTGAATGCTCTTCGTTGTTCATTTCTTGAATAGCTCAGCGACTTGTTTGTGTTTTGGACGTTTTTGATTAATCGATTAATCAATCCCCCCGCCCGCCCAACACTGACGCCTTGGAAAGAAAAGTCCGTAATCATTATGGGAAAATACTGCCTGCAAAGGAACCAATCAGAGCGCACGATTATACTGGAAGTAGCTCGTGCCATATAATAAAGATATATATAACGAAAAGGAAGCAACGAGTGTGTGCGTGCATTAGGGTGCATCAGTTGCCCCCTAAAAATGAAAAGTTCCTCCGATCATGATGCATTTTTGTTTTTATGTTCCTTTTGGTAAGAAAACACACTGGGTGAAATATTTTGACAAAATTCAAAAGTTTAATGGTGGCACCAGGAGCTCACAGTTACGGAAAAAGCTGCTATTTTATGACAAAATTTCGATCATTTTTCATGAAACATTATGGCACCTTATGGAGTATACCAAATATCTTAGATACACATTTTTAGTACATATTCTAAATATATTATCAAGCACAGTTTGAGTTTTAGCTGTTCATTGAATCATTGTTCAACTACTTTTAAACAATACAAATGTATTATGAATCACATTAATGCTTCTTGATCCCTTGCAAAGGTTCTTAACATGATCTCAGGCTCACAAGAAATCAATAAATGGAGTCCAACATTGTGATTCAAACCTTACGCGAAAACATAAAATAAGCGTTTTTTTGGCAAAAAATGAACCTCATGGTGCCACCATTAGACTTTTGAATATGGTCAAAAAATTTTACAGGATGTCTTTATTGGTGAAAAGGAACACCCGAACAAAAACGCATCAGATTTTATGAAAGTGAGGGCAACTGATGCACCCTAGCGTGCATATAGTGTACTCATCACAGTTGAATTTAATTCTCAAATCTGACTGTTCGATTTTCTGTAACAGCCGCTCTGTCTAAATGCAGCTACAAATAACAGGTTTATATTAAATATTATTGTTTCTATGGTAACTTGCACAGGGGATTGTAAAGTTATTGCATTGGTACTTATGAACGGTTAAAAAGTATGTGTCATTCTTCAAAAAAAAACAAACAAAAATGGTCAGTGTTGGAAAACTGATGTGGTATAAGAGGAAAAAAAACACTTCAGGATAGGGCTGCACAATTAATCGAATTTAATCGAAAATCGCGATTTTGGCTGCCACGATTAAATTAAATGAAAATCGCGATTTATTTCCATTTAAAATGCGAGCTCTGCTGTACATCTGATCAAGCACTTTTTGACCAATACTCCGCCAAACCATTAGGGGGCGAACCGACGCATGTAAGGTTTCATTACTCTGCCTAAATAAGCAAGCAAGCCAAGTGCGCAGAGCTTCAGCAGCGTTATCATCTTCAAGGGGTGATAGTGTGAGAGTAGGTAGCAGATTGAGGCGAGAGAGAAAAGCTAACTATGTCGGAACAACAGACTATTTAGCACTGGAGGCAATGTTGTGACCTGCCTTCGCTCATGTTTAAAGCCAGAGCATGTTGATAGGCTGCTCTTTCTAGCTAAAAACTTGTAGGCCTCAGTATAATGCTATGTAATTGTTGCAACTGAGTTTTCAGTTCCTTCATCCTTTGGTAATTTCTTGGATAAATTTCATTTATTTGTCATTTGGAAATCAGAATTTCTCTTAAATTTCATTCTGCACTGAAAGCTGTTCATATTGTTTGTTTGAATATAGTGAAATAAAGGGTGGCACGGTGGTGTAGTGGTTAGCGCTGTTGCCTCACAGCAAGAAGGTCCGGGTTCGAGCCCCGGGGCCGGCGAGGGCCTTTCTGTGTGGAGTTTGCATGTTCTCCCCGTGTCCGCGTGGGTTTCCTCCGGGTGCTCCGGTTTCCCCCACAGTCCAAAGACATGCAGGTTAGGTTAACTGGTGACTCTAAATTGACCGTAGGTGTGAATGTGAGTGTGAATGGTTGTCTGTGTCTAAGTGTCAGCCCTGTGATGACCTGGCGACTTGTCCAGGGTGTACCCCGCCTTTCGCCCGTAGTCAGCTGGGATAGGCTCCAGCTCGCCTGCGACCCTGTAGAAGGATAAAGCGGCTAGAGATAATGAGATGAGATGAGATAGTGAAATAAAATTTAAGTGATTTCCCTAACATCAAGATTAATCATGATTAATAATCGCGATTACAATTTTGATCAAGATAATCGTGATTATCATTTTTTCCATAATCGTGCAGCCCTACTTCAGGACATGCTGTTATAGCAAACTAATCAACTTCATGGTGGCAAAGCCAACAACTCCATTTCCTCCACCACTTCAGTCACTGATGAGTTTCCTATCACAGCAGACGCCAAGTGATTTATTCCTAATATTAAGCCAAAACAAAAAGCAAAAAAGTCATCCGTTCCCCACACCTGCTCCTTGAGCTCCGCCAGCCTCTGAGCCCTTTCCTCCTCTGAATCATCGGTGGAGGATTCTGACTCGGACGAGGAGTCACTGGAGCTGTCAGAGGACGAGGCGGCGGCGATGGGCGGCTGGGGCTTCACAGGGGCCGCAGGGTGAAGCACAGGGGCAGGTGCAGGGGTAAAGACCTCCTCAGGCTCATCCGGCATCTTAGCAAACCGCATCTCGAACACATCCTGTAGAAGGAGACCGTTCTTATTGAGCTGAAATAAAGACGTGCAACGTTTGTGCCTTTCAGCGTGCCTCTATGTACCTGCAGCTTGCGTGCCATCACCACGACCTCGTGGTCTGGAGGGTTGTACTTGTAGCAGTTAGAGAACATTAACCGCACGTCTGCAGCAAACTCCTGCGCGTCTCTGTACTGCCTGTTGTCTAACTTGTCCTACACACACACAATAAAAAAAGAAAAACTCCCACACTGATCATCAAAACAGCACACACCTGCATGACTTGTCGACAAAAATCAAAACACAGCGTGATGACAATCAGTGCCTGCGGACACTGCGAGCAGCAGGAAAGGAAATTCCTAAGGTCATTAATAGATAAAAGCACGACAGTTGTAGGTAAAGTTAAATATATTACAGCGGCTTTTATTCTCAAGCGTGCGTTTTGGTTGATTTGTTCACTCGGCATGACTTCTACGAAAAACATGATAAACTTGCACACTTCCTTCTGAGCACATTTTCAAATTACGCCCTCTTATTTCACTTCAAAAGTCGAAACAATATTCCACAAAAGTTATGACTTCAGAAATTCCAATTTTTCACCCTCACCTTGATGGTGGTGAGGTCCATGGGGTGTTTGATGATGTCGTGGTAGTCATGCAGTCCCAGACTCTCTACATCCACTGGTTTGTAGAAAGGCCATGCGTAAGCTGCGTGCTTCTTAGCGAACATCTCCTTCACGATGCCCACGCAGTAGCGCAGCTGTTCCAGCAGTTTAGGGCTGTTGGGGCCAGCGGGTGCACTGTAGGGAAGATGGTGCTGGGAATCCGGTGCTTCTTTCTTCGGCTGTTTCGACGGTCGTACGCTCTCACGCCGAGGGAGAGTCTTTCCTGACTTGGACTCTGCGGGAGAGGACTCGCTTAGCTGGTCGTTAGCGGTGGGGGTTGTCGTATCTGCTTTTCTCTTCTGGCTTTTTCTCTGCTGTTTTGTGGCAAAAAGGGACAATAAATGGCCTGGACAACAATTCATCTTTTTAACAAACAAGAGTGTTCTGAGAGCACAATATCCCCCGCTGGCGACTCGGCCATAACTCTGGTAAAATGCGACCGAATTGAACAAAATTGCAATACGCGCATTACCGACATAGAACAAAGAATCCTGTCAAGTTTGGTGAAATTCCTCCACAAATTGTGAGAGGAGTCGATTTCAGAAGAACGTACACCCTCATGAAATTGTCACAAGTTATTTAAATCAAGAGTCAAAAACTCTGGTAAAAAATGTCCACAAACGAAATTAAATTGCAATATACGCATAACCGACATATAGGGCTGAACGATCTATCGTTTTCGACCGAAAATCACGATCTCAGACAACACGATTTTGGGATCGTCAAAGCCGCGGTTTTTCTCAGTGCTCCTAAACTGACCTATGTTTTGTTTCGTCAATAAATTGTCCTCATTTTTTACACTACAGACAAAAAAAAAATTACGTTCAGGAAAGCCTTGTGGCACTCAGTGTGAAAGAATTTTGTGAATATCTTCCGTTTTCGTGTAAATCCCTGTTGTTTGGAGGGAGCGCTGTGAGGAGAAACTGCGCTTTCTCTGTCTGTGTCTGAGCGCGCGGGTGGGGGAGGGGCTGCTCGCGCTCTCTCACACACACAGGAGGGAGGGGCCCTGCAATAGCGACTGCTACAGCCACTGCATCACTCTTATTTCCCACAGGGGAATTGTTGGCTCTAGTTATAATTTATAATGCTTATGTACATTCTTTTACAAAAGTGCAATATTTTGATGCTGCTGAGCCATTGATCAACCTTTTTTTATGACTGATATGTTGTAGATGGGAAAAGTAAAAGAAGCAAAAGTTTACTTAAGAAAGATGTCTCTTTTTATTTTTATTTTAAGTTATTATAACTTGTTCCTCAGGCACTCAATGTTAATAAACAGGCCTACATTTGAAATCTGTTGACCTCAGTTTTTATTCTTGCATTAGCTTTATGGAATTCATTGTATTAATTAATTTGCACTGAAACTCGGTTTAAAGAAAAAAAAATCGTGGTTGAAATCGAAATCGCAATATCTGCCAGAAAAATCGCAATTCAATTTTTTCTTAAAATCGTTCAGCCCTACCGACATATAACAAAGAATCCTGCCAAGATTGGTGAAATTCGTCCAAAAATTGAGAGAGGGGAGTCGATTTCAGAATGAAAACACACTCGTGAAATTGTCAAATTAGAATTTTGTTAAATCAAGGGCTATAACTTTGGCAAAATGTGACCGAATTGAACAAAATTACAACATGTATATTACCAACATAAAAAAATCCTGCCAAGTTTTGCGAAATTCCTCCAAAAATCGAGAGAGAGGAGCTGATTTCAGAAGGTGAGCACCCTTCCCGGGACAGAGACATCATTATATAATCCCCCTTCGAGCCTTTCAGCCAGCGGGGGATAAAGTCATTTTCAGATCCACCATGACACAAGTAAATGAGATATTTTCAAGACCTGAGCATCAGGAATAGTAACAATTACAAATCCAGATGAGCATATTTTTAGAAGTTGATACATCATGAAGAAAAGAAATGACAATACACATCATTCCTTTGATAATGCTGATTAATTTTCATCCATATTTTAATGCTTTGATGAAACATAACCATGTAAATACATGATTCAATTCCAAATGATCAGAATAAAAAGCTTCACCTCTGATCCATAGCTTTTTAGCAAACCGTCTGCCATTTTACCATAAAACTAAAAACCGCCCTGACTTGCAGTACAAATAAAAGGGGCCTGGATGGCCAAAATCCTTTCTAAGGCAGCTGGGCCATAGAAGGTTCACGCTGCACGCTGCACGCGTGTAAAGAAAAGTGGACAAACGTAGCATGACTTGCTCTGGGCCATAGAACGGCGTTCACGTTGCACGCTGCACACTTCACGCGTGAAGCGAGAAATGAACATGCACACTTTTTTCTAGGCGTGAAGATGGAAATTCCAGTCAATGCATGCGGTCACCGCCGCGCCAGCCAATCAGAACGGGTCTAGGGAGATAACGCTATGCTTTCAGGGGAAAACTTCAGAAAAAATATAATTGAATGGTATAACTGAAAAATAGTTCTTCATCGGGATTGTCAAGCAGATTATAGAATGTTCGGTGAAATTCACCACGGGTTTCTCTCAGAAGGAAGTGTTCTCGGCTCCAAATTCTGTTCCTTTTTCTCTTCCTCTGTCTCAGTAAAAGCAGAATGAGGCAATCGTCGTCATCCGAAGAGTCCATATTGTTGGTTACTCGGTCAAAGTAGAACAGACGCAACACGTGAACATCCAAGCATGAAGTTTAATGGCCCAGGGTCCGGTTCTTCATGTGAACGTGTAGCGTGCAGCGTGCACCTTCTATGGCCCAGCTGCCTAAAAGCTCACTGGAACTACTAACCCCATTTCCTGAAAAGTTATTTTCCAACTGCAATAAAAACAAAAACGTCTGATCTGTTAATTCACATCGACTTTTATTCAACTGACAATTGAGACAGTCCTGGATTTGAACTTTCGTTACCTTTAATCTTTGAGGACTCACTTTAGGCATAACGCTCTGAAGCATCGGTGCAGGACTCTGTTGAATGGGCATGGGTTGAATGGGCATGGGTTGAATGGGCATGGGTGGAAGGGCAGTCTGGGTAGGGGGAGGCACCGAGGTCATGATGGTGCTCGGAGGGTTGCAGTCTGAAGGGCCGAGCGGAAAGGATGGAGCCAGCTGGGGGATCGTAGGGGGAACGCGAGGGGGTAGAGATTGCTGCAGAGCCACCTGCGGAGGGAGAGCTGGAGGACCTGGTATGGGTATGGGTGCTCTAGTCTGTGGCCCTGCTCCGTGATTAGAAATGCCACGAGTCTGAGGGGTCGTCGATGGAGAATCCAAGCTGGGTCCAGGGGGTTTCAAGTTCAACCCTGAAGAGAGAAACCAGGAGACCAGGAGAGGGGTTTAATGGCAGGAAAAGGACTTCAAAGTGTACAGTATAATTTCTTCATGTGAATAAATCATGAGTCAGCACTGTAGTCACATCACAAATTAATTATATATAAAAAAAACCCCTCAATTTTGATCAGTGAGCATCCAAACTGAAAAATTGTTACAAGCAATTTAATTCACCAGAGTGAAAACACATCTTGTCAACTGGTTTACTAATTAAAACACCCCAATAAAAACATTCAATTAATCAAAGAAGCAAAAAAAAAAAAAATTGTCCTAGTTACAAACAGTTAAAAGAATTAAACTAATATTTGCAGTTGACACATCCATTGGGAGGGGTGGGGGGTGTACCTGCGTCCCTCCTGCCCCGACCACGGCCCTTGGGAGTCATCACGGTGATCTCGTTCTCCTCTTGGGGCATTTCTGAAATCTTCTGAAGGAACAGTTTCTCCAGTGCCTCTGCCATTAAGACTATGTCATCCCCCGCCTGCAGAGGGCGATACATACCATTAACAACCCATACGCTCGGCAAGCCTCGGACAAGGAGGCTGCATGAGAGTGGCCACATTGCAGATTACCTTATTGTAGATGTAGCAGTTGGTAAACATGGTGTTGAAATCGTGAATACATTCTTGGGCGTTCCAGTAGTAACTGTTCTCAAGCCGTTTCTTGATTGTTCCCATGTCCATTGGGCTTTTAATTATTTTATAATAGTCCTAAAGGAACACGGGAAGAGAGTCGTGTCAGTTACCAGAAATTATGAGCAGTGTGTGACTCAGAGGCAGAGAACTCCGGGTAAGGGGGGGGGGGACAAACAAACCTCTTCAAAACACAAACCAAATCGCTATACCTCAACATGACTAAGCAAGGTGAAGGTTCTCGTAATCATCTCTTTATTTAGTACCTCGAGCTAACTGTTTGTACAATATACCACATTATACTACTGTACAGCGCTCTTGAAGCAGCTTCGACAGTAGTTCCACGTGCAAAAGCACTTGCTCTGACAGTCAGTCACACAAATAATAACAGGGACTACCTTGTTTCGTGGAGGTTCCACATTATTAAATTATAACTATAAATGGATAAAATGTACGCTGCATTTTTCTTTAATAAATAGACACATTGTAACCATTGGGATTTTGCTGTTGTAGAAGAGAAATAAAACACTGATGCTGCTATTGGGTAAATAATCAACTTCAGGATGGTAACAGGAACGCCACTTCAGGTCGGGCCACATCACACCAACCTTTCACTGATCATTTTCCTACAACAGCATGTCCTCAAGTGTTTACTTCTTTACTTACTTAACACATGCAATTTATGTAACAAACGTGCACGAGGATATAGTGGTGAATTGAAACGATGTACTTTTGTACATTTGAAGTATATTTTGTGTTTGTAATCGTGCGCCAATCTGGATTATTCTTTAAATACCATGATGCATTGTAGTCTCATTTCCATGGGTGCAAGTATAAAATTTTCAAAAAGCTGAAAAGTCAATAGGCCAATTAAGGCCAATTTATGCTGACAACGCAGTCCTCACAGACGGTGTCGCAGATAGCGTCTGCGTAGACCCCCCACCTTCGCAGACGCTCTGCGCGCACCTGCCAAAAATTGTGACCACCACAGAAGTCTCGCAGACAGCGTCACAGACAAGAGGGCTCCGATTGGTCCACTCTACATCCGCTGTACACGCACTTCCGCTTCCCTACTTTCCCGGTTTGGTTTGTTTTCACGACCGCCATTTTTAAAAACACGAGTGAAGATGGAGCAGCACGAAGAGTGGTTGATCGAGGAAGTGAGGAAGTACGTACTCCAGTTCTAGTCATTATAAGTAACCGGAGGATAAACACTCCACTAACCACACCCACCAACTACTCCTAGCGATTTCGCGACTTCGCGCCCCCTTGCGTTGTGGCGGTGAAAAACATCACGCATGCCTATTACTCCCCGCTCAACGATAAATTACAACTGTCTGGAAAAGCTATCTGCGAAAGTCTTGTCGCAAGAGCATGCAGAGGCCCTTAGGGCTCGAAAAAAAATTTAAATTACAAGTTAAAATGGTTGTCTCTCATGCAATCATTTATAATATTAATAGTTATATGATTTGCATATTCACATCAAATGTTTAATACATCAATTCATCTGAAATAATATTTCAAGTACAAAGCTTGATACTTCAAAACATCTAGCAATTACTAATTTAAAATGTTGAAACAACCGTTTTTAATATGCTTTTGCTGTGCTACCCTTTTTACAATATATACACAGCTCGAGTTAAAATAAGGGGCCGCACGTCTTGATGTCCTCAAACTCCTGGATTTTAGCAAATAAGATTCAGCTTTTTCCATATACAAAAAAATCTATATTTTATAATCCATTACTGACTGCAAATGAGTTTTCAACCTGACAACCACATTAGAAAAGATGATTAAAAAGCTAACAAACTTATTTCAAGACCTACCTTACTTTTATTTAATAATTGAAAGGTAATCAAATGTTAAAAAAAAAAAAAAGCAGATACTTGTGATGAATAATTTCAATTCTAGAAGAAAGCACATTGCATTTGCACATCACACAATATCAGATGACAATTTAAATCACCAATAAATGTTTTGAATTCACTTATTACTGCATAGCACAAAAATCAGAAAAGTGATTCGTCTCATCGGCGTGACTTTTAAGTCCCTTCTTCCCGCTGGAGCCGTACTTGATAGTCTTTGAACAGCAGTCACAATACGCAACTCCCGGGACGTCCGGTTTTCTCAGCCATATTCCCCATTTGTCACCGTTTTTGTCACACTCGCTTAACCATTCCCATCTCCATTTATTTCTAGACGTCTTTTCTAATTCTTTTGTATTGGAGCCTTCCGATAAAAACTTCATTTGACATATTTTGATCAGCAACCAGAGGCAAAGCACTTGGATCTGTCGCAAGGGAGGGAAGCGAAATAAGGCTTGTTATAAAAGCTGAAGTTTCATTGGACGGCAGTTAACAGTGAGCCAATCAAAAGCACCGTTCTGACTTGCACCAAAAGAAACGGCGACTCATGGGAATAGCTGTGTTGATTTGGTCGAACAACGTGCTACGTGCGTGAAACATGATATCACACATGTTTCACACCATGAAACAACGAGCTAGTCAGGACCGCTCGTCGGTGAGCGACGTACAAATTGAATGAGGTTTGTGGCGAAGACGAGATGAAAAGATTTGTCTCGTGCAGAGACTGTACCGCGGTAACCCGGCAATACGCTGAGAGTGAAACAGTGAGAGGGCCACCGCATAACCCCCCCCCGAAAATCTCAACGGATTTACACGATTTGGAAAAATGACTTTCAGAACCGAAAAAAACCGGGGCTTCCGGCACATGCCGGAAAACTTGCACCCATGCATTTCCCATTGTGACAACGGCCCTTAGTTTTACAGCGCTTTTCAAAGATCCAGTGTGGTACAGAACAGCACGGTTATAAATCCAAATTCGGAAATCATCCCTAAAATTGTTTCTCTCAGTCCCCATGAAGTTCTCTAGTCTAGTGTTAGCAGCACCAACTCAACACCAACGACGAAGGAACCAGGTCTGTAATACTCGAGTCCGACTCGTGCCCTAATTTCAAGGACTCGTAACTTGACTTGGACTTAACTGCATTCAGACTCGTAAATTAGAGACGAGGACTCAGATTTTTTTCTCTCACCCTCTCTATCTTTTAAAAAAAAAAAAAAAAGCCATAATAATTCAGCGCAAGATATTTATATCAACATTCATTTTTGTACTAATTATGTGCAGAAGTGTCACACCTGCACACCATGGCGCGTGCATTAGACAGACTCTCGGGCGCGCTCCGGACAGCGCATGCACCAAGCGGACTCTCGCGCATGCATCATAAACGACTTGCACCTGCACAAGGCGTAATCAGTGCGCCGATATTAAAAAACCGTGAAAAAAAAACACTTACTCTGCGAAGTATTGACTTGCATTGCTGATACATTACTGAACCTTATTTCCTTGTTTGGTTTCCTGATCCCTGATTTCCTGTTTCTTGTCTTTGATTCTGCCGAGTCTACGATAGCCTGTTTGTGCCTCGTTCGACCTATTGCCTGTTTCACCGTTTTATGATTTTGCCTGCCGTTCTGGATTGTTTACCTGCCTTCACTTGTATTAATAAACACACCTTCTGCACTTGCACCTGTCTCCCTGGAAAAGAGGAAGCACATTCACCTGTTCATACGTCATGTTCAGGAACAATCTAATGTTAATGGTGCTAAAACAGCCACCGTCAAATGGTGCAGGTGGAGTCTTGTTCTTGGACTCGACATTTTTTTTTTTTTTTAATGGCTTGAACTCGAGGTTTAGTGACTTGACTACAACACTGGGAGGAACTTGGGTGAGATATGGACCTTTGACCCAGCATTCGGTTTTACCTGAACAAACAAAGCGGAAGAGAAAATGGATTCTCTTTTTTTTTTTTTTAAACTATTTGATGGGAATGTTACTAGACACTACGGAGAACTGCTGTGCTGTCCAGTCCAGACATCACATCACGAATTGCAACAAACTACCTTGATGTACCGTTCAAGGCTGGACAAATCAGTAGCTCTGGCACGAGCAGATTTCATGTCGAGGTGATGAGCTTTTTATTCCGTCACATGCCGGACAAGTAATCTCAACAACTGGGGGGGGGACACAACAACAACAACAACAAAAAAAGCGCCTCACTTGTTATTAACTTTAACAAAGTTTTCCCTTGATCTCTTCATTGATCTTTACACTGATTAAACTAAAAGCCTGACGTACAGCCGTCATATAGAGAGACAATAAAGACACTAGCTGGACTGAAATACAAATTACATTAGCTGTGACAAGAGAACGCCACAATTCGTAACCGTTTTTGCCGAGGGCACAAATATGATGCGCTACTTAGTAAGAAGAGGATAACTATCCACTCGTTTCATAATATTTTAGTTGTATCTATTTATCCACAGTCGCTCTGGTAACCGAGACAAGCAGATTACATTAAATTTAACACACAGCCCTCGTTTCCTTTTTAACCTTGAGTGAAGAATCGTGACTGTTCTGAGAAACCGCCATTTGACTAATAAATGTTCAGCGGTATGATGTTTGCTCTGTACCCTTGGTACCCTGGCATGAAGGACAACCAAATTCAGCACCGTTGTGTCATTCAGGAAAGAGAAATGAGGATAAAATGTGTGACCACAGATTTGTTGAACACTCACAGGCAGGTTAAGCTTGACAGCATCTACAGGAGCCTGGAAGGGCCATGAGAATTGGTGCTTCCACAGCGTCTTGAGCACAACCTTGAGCAGATATTGCAGCTGGTTGGTCTGGCGCTTTGGCTGTGATGAATTGACGACCTCCGGGGGAGGGGGGTTGAAGATGTGAGAGGGCTGAGACTGGGGCTGGGACTGCCCCTGGCTGCTGCTGCTGCTCCCTGACATTGGTGCGGCGTCCAGACCGTCACCCATACTGGTTGGATGGAGCGTGGGCACCGGGGCAGGTGGAGGTGGAGGAGGAAGAGGAGGGGCCACGGGACACCACTCGTTCAGCCTCGAGCCGGGCGCGGCCTCTGCAGGGAGAGTGCCGCCGATTCCATTGCACTCCTCGCTGGGATCTCTGTTAGGAGACAAGCGGGTTGTTAATTAAAAACTCCTTCAACCTCTGAGTTACACCATCCCGTCATACTGACTACGGGACTTTTTCAATCATGCTACGCGAGACTGTAATCACCAACCCACGTCCTCCCAGTCTCCCTTTCCACCAAGTCCAAACCCTGATGACCCAGACATGTGTAATTACTGCTCAGGTTGTCATAACACTCCTACACACTTCAGGTAGGAAAGAGCCCGTGTTATCTTTTTTACAGCGTGCACACTCATACAAGCGTCACCGTGATCTCCGTCTCTCTTTTTGTGCGCGCGCGTGCTCATTCGTTCTAATGCTTGGTACGAGTAATTCATCCACATTAGAAGCCGACTCATGCTTCTATCAAATGAGAAAGGATAATTCTCTGTCAACGATAGAGTCAAACTCTCGCGGTTACCAGAGGACCCGCCCCCCACTGTAACCCTAGCTATGTAGGCCGAGGGCTACGGAAACGGGGATCGGTGCCGCCCTATGCGCCACATGGCGTGGGAAGGACTTTGATGTGGGGCATTAAGTTAATTATTTTACTATAATAATTGCACTCCCGCACGCGTTTTATTCCTCACAAAAACCTGGGGGGAAATTACAGTGCGACATGTTCAAGACTGTGGTTGTATTATGAAAACGGGAAAAGACTATGCTAGTTGGAATTAGGGATGTTAAC
Organism: Neoarius graeffei; assembly: GCF_027579695.1. Classification (NCBI taxonomy): domain Eukaryota; kingdom Metazoa; phylum Chordata; class Actinopteri; order Siluriformes; family Ariidae; genus Neoarius; species Neoarius graeffei. The sequence continues at coordinate 15,524,465 of NC_083584.1, read as the reverse complement.
CGATGACCGTTTGACCGGTGGTTGACCGAATCAACGTTAACCGGTTAATTTTTTTTTGGTTGTCAGTGAAAAAAAAAAAAAATCAATCGTTTTGAAGCTGCCGATTTTAGAGCGGAGAACCTGGAATTCTGTGTTGTAAACACCTGGGGCACACCATGCGGTGTAAGGACGACAGCTGACAAATCAGAAGCACCCATTCAGTCATGTCCCGCCCCAGTTGAACACAGCTGCCACCAGTGTTGCCAGATTGGGCGGTTTCCCGCCCATTTGGGCAGTTTTAAGTGGATTTTGGCGGGTTTTGAACATATTTTGGGCTGGAAAACGTCAGCAACATCTGGCAACATTGGCTGCCACTCGGCGAGAGAAAAGTGTAGACACAAGCTTTTTAGCTTACAAATTCCTATTCTGTTTTTTTTTAAAATTATTATTAGAAGGCACACGGAGTTTAGTCCTGCCTTGGCCAGTGCATTCTGAAAGTATGTTTCGGTCTGTAGCCAACAATGCATGTTATTGCAGATCATATCTCTCCACGCAAACTAAAGGCGCAGATGCCGACTTTTTCACGGCTTTCTCATGGACTGTAACGGCATTTGCTTATGTAGTAATTTTAATACAGAATTTACCCTGATGAAATTATTCAGACACTCCAAGGCCCCCCCATAAAAAAAAAAAAAAAAAAATCGGATCTGCACGAGCCGTGAAAAAGGCGCGCCGTTTGCATCCCTGTTTAAACTCATAGGTTAACCGACTTTAACCGGCTAATGAGGCTCGGTGGTCGGTCAAGATTTTTTTTTTAGTTTTCGCCATCCCTAGTTGGAATATATTCTAAAGACAAACAAACATTTGACTGAAGGTCATAAGTCTTGTTCATCTTCCGCCGACAAGGAAAAACCATCTCTGCATGTCCAGAGATGGGTTTAAGTATTTAGGTATTAATTTAAGTCGTACCTTCCCTGAGCTATACCATAAAAGCTTTACTCCATTAGTAGATAGGTTAAAGTCTGATTTCCAGAGATGGAATGCTATTAATTTGTAGTTGGTTGGTAGGATTAACTGTATTAAAATGAACGTTCTCCCTAGATTTCTTTATCTTTTTCAGGTGTCTTCCAATTTATTTGCCCAAATCATTTTTTCTGTCTATGGATAGGCATATAACATCTTTTATTTGGGCTGGTAAAGCGCCTAGAATTCAAAAGAGATTTCTTCAAAGACAGACAGACATAGCTCCAATGGAGGCTTGGGTTTGCCAAACTTACAATTTTACTATTGGGCAGCAAACTGCCAGAAAATACTTTACTAGTGCCAGTCATCAGATATGGGCTGGTGTGAGTCTGAAAATAATTCTTGCCTTTCTAGAAGAAGAAGAAACCTTTATTTGTCACATGCACACTTCAAGCACAGTGAAATTCATCCTCTGCATTTAACCCATCTGAAGCAGTGAACACACGCACACACTCAGAGCAGTGGGCAGCCACACCAGAGCACCCGCGGAGCAGTCAGGGGTCAGGTACCTTGCTCAAGGGCACCTCAGCCCAAGGCCGCCCCATGTTAACCTAACTGCATGTCTTTGGATTGTGGGGGAAACCGGAGCACCCGGAGGAAACCCACGCAGACACGGGGAGAACATGCAAACTCCGCACAGAAAGGCCCTCGCCGGCCGCTGGGTTCGAACCCGGAACCTTCTTGCTGTGAGGCGACCGTGCTAACCACTACACCACCGTGCCGCCTTGCTCCCAGCTTTAGTGACTTCTAAAATCCCTCTGGCTAGTTCAACATGTACTTCAATTCCAACGGTTATTAATACCTTGCGTATCTGGCAACAATTTAGAAAACATGTGGCTCTACCTAATTTCTCCATTCAAGCCCCAATTTGTCATAATCACTCATTTATTCCAGCTAGAATAGATGCCACTTTCTTGGAATGAAGCAGACAAGGCCTTGCCAGATTTAAAGATTTTTATAAGGAAGGTGTATTTGCAAGTTTCAATGATGTGTGTGAAACATTTAAATCTCCCCCGCTCAAATCATTTTAGATATCTACAGATTCGCCAATTTTTTCGCAGCAATACGACCGAGTTTCCAAATGAACCAGATCCATCTGTTTTGGAGGATATTTTGGATGCGTCTTCTAATTTAAAGGGGCTTATTTCTAGAATTTATAACATCACTTCCCATGGTGATAATACCCTGGATAAGATTAGAGCAAAGTGGGATGATGAACTTGGAAAGCCAATACCAGATAGTGTATGGGAGGAAGCCGTACATAGGGTCAATGGGACTACATCCTGTGCTCGTCGAAGTTTAATCCAGTTTAATGTTTTACACAGGATGCATTTTTCTAAAGCTAAATTGGCAAAAATATTTTCAGGCATGGATGAACATTGTAGAGGTCATAGTGCTCCAGCAATGTTGACTCACATGTTTTGGTCATGCCCAAGTTTGGATCAATTTTGGTCAGGGGTCTACAAAACGATATCTGAAATTATAGAAATAGAATATGAGCCCAATATGTACACCTCAATTTTTGGAACTGTGTCAGGTGACCCTGTGAGGCTTTCTGGGTACAAAAATGTATTAGCCTTTTCAACTTGGATTGCCAGGCGGCAAATTCTTTTACATTGGCAATCCCCATACCCACCAAAAGTATCGGTATGGCTGACTGATCTTATCTTATCTGAAATTAGAAAAGATTAAGTATGCACTTAGAGGGTCTGATGACCTTTATGGTATCTGGAACCCTTTAATAACATATTTTGAAAAACTCAAGACCCTTCCTGAGTCTCTGTAATGGCATGTAAAGCACCAAGATAGTCTGATGGCATAGGCCTAAAGAAGTCTGCAATATTGTTTTATGTACTACTGGTATAGTTTGGTATTACTGGATAATGTATACATGTTTTGTTGTTTTTTTTGTATAAGAATTGTACAAGTGACTAAGGGCCTCTGCATGCTCTTGCGACAAGGCTTTCGCAGATAGCCTTTCGCAGACAGTTGTAATTTATCGTTGAGCGGGGAGTAATAGGCATGCGCGATGTTATTCACCGCCACAACACAAGGGGGCGCGAAGTCGCAAAATCGCTAGGAGTAGTTGGCGGGTGTGGTTAGTGGAGTGTTTATCCTCCGGTTACTTATAATGACTAGAACTGGAGTCGTATAGATGTACGTACTTCCTCGATCAACCGCTCTTCGTGCTGCTCCATCTTCGCTCGTGTTTTTAAAAATGGCGGTCGTGAAAACAAACCAAACCGGGAAAGTAGGGAAGCGGAAGTGCGTGTACAGCGGATGTAGAGTGGACTCCTCTCAAGACAGAGTCCTCTTGTCTGCGAGGCTTCTGCGGTGGTCACAATTTTTGGGAGGTGCGCGCAGAGCGTCTGCGAAGGTGGGGGGGCTACGCAGACACCATCTGCGACGTCGTCTGCGAGGACTGGGTTGTCAGCATAAATTGGCCTTTACGGTCTTTTGTTTGACTGGTGACATACTAAGACGCACAGGTTCTGATGGGGGTGGGGGGTGGAAAGGGGGTTGTAGATTGGAAATGTAAGAGAAAAATGACTGTCTTTCATCCTAAAAAAAAACAAAACGTGTTTGTTTATGCCCTCCTTCTTACTGCAGAACCAGAACAAACAAGATCAACTGTGAGCTACTGCTCACTTACGTATCCCCCCGCTCTCACTTATATCAGAATGCAAGGCAACACCCCAGGGATTTCAAATAGCATCCTGGTAAACTGTCATTTTGAAATAGCATTTTGTTTCTTGAAATGGTGTCAAAATCCACCTTATGTGTTTCATAAATACATTGTCAGAAACAGGAAGTCGATGTGCGACAGACCTGAAAACAGTATACATGGTATAGAACCCCAAGCAGAAGTTTGGTACCAAGTGGCTATGATTTGTGGTTGCTGAGAAAAAGGGTGGTGTTTCAGACAGACGGAAATACGGCGATATGGACAGACAGAGGTAAACCAGTATTACCCCCCAGAGCGAGGGTATTTATATTAAAAAAAAAAAAAACACCCTCCTTCAGCTAGAGCTGGGTGATATGGCCTAAAAAAAAAAAATCTTCAATTTTTTCAAAAAAATCTGATTTTAATCGATCCCCCCCCACTAAAACTCTAACTACAGACAAAGAAATGGTTCAAAAGTTTTACCTTTTATTTTTTCCACTTAAATTTCCCCTTTGGGGTTAAAGTGCAACCAGAAACCAAAAAGAAGCCAAAAAACAAGCTTGTAGATGAGATGGCAGACCATGCCATTGTAAACAGTGAGAGCATACGGTAACTTTTAGAAAGCTTTCTCAGGTCCGTATCATGAAATATCGTGACCGAGGTCTTGCAAATACTGATCGAGGCCCTCTGGGCCGGGGTCAGTATTCAAGGCTGAGGTCACGGTATTTCACCATACGGACCGACCTTAAGCTGGTAAATAATATATTTATTTTTTCTTTACCAAATTCTAACAGAAAACGAGAGCGCCCGAAAGGGAAAACCAAGCCGAGCCGCCATTTTGAATCCTCATTCACGGCTGTAATGCAAATTGCTTCCTCCTCGGTATACAAGTGCACTTTCATGGCAGGAAAACCTACATTTTGCCGCCTATGTAGTCCCCTATTTATACAAAACGGAGTCATTCAGGATTCAGCCATGTTTTTGCTCGGCGTTAGCAACAGTTACAGGTTTTTAGCTTTCACCTGCAATGTTTTCTTTTATTTCTTCTTCCTCAGGGTAGTAAAACTCGCTTTCGCTGTGAACACTGTCGTTATCGCTATCCATGCTGTAAAATTAATGCTATTCTCCTGAGAAATGCTGCTAAAATTTAGAAGATTTTTGATCATCTTATAAATAAATCCTATAAAAAAAAAAAGATAAATGTTGACAAAAAATGCTCCTATGTTTGTTGCTGTTGTGAACGAGCGAGTCACCATAGGTCCGTATCGTAGAATACGGACCTGCTCGCCAGCCAATCAGAACGCAGGATTTGGACCGCGAAAAATAAATAAATAAATAAAATTGGTGTCCTGGCGGCATGGTGGTGTAGTGGTTAGCGCTGTCGCCTCACAGCAAGAAGGTCCTGGGTTCGAGCCCCGGGGCCGGCGAGGGCCTTTCTGTGTGGAGTTTGCATGTTCTCCCCGTGTCCACGTGGGTTTCCTCCGGGTGCTCCGGTTTCCCCCACAGTCCAAAGACATGCAGGTTAGGTTAACTGGTGACTCTAAATTGAGCGTAGGTGTGAATGTGAGTGTGAATGGTTGTCTGTGTCTATGTGTCAGCCCTGTGATGACCTGGCGACTTGTCCAGGGTGTACCCCGCCTTTCGCCCGTAGTCAGCTGGGATAGGCTCCAGCTTGCCTGCGACCCTGGGCACCATGTCTTTTGCAATAAACCTCGCGATAGCATCTGTGATTGCCTTCCACCACGCCCCATTCTTATCATAAGGCACACAGTTTGAAAATGTGTCGGGGACGGTTGCTTGCTTTACTTTGGATGGTGCGCTCGTGCTGTAGCTGTTTTCATTCCGCTGGGAGCAGGACTTCTCCCGCTCCGCTGCGTGCTTCTGTTTAAGATGTTGGAATAAGTTCATCGTGCTGCTTCCTTTGGAAGCAACCGTTTTCAAACACACCTTACAACGAGGACTTGTTTGGTCTGCGTCCGACGCCGCAAAACCAAACCAGTTCCAGATCACGGAGGAAGTTACTCCTTTCTTGGGCACAAGGTGTGGCTTTCCCCCCCAATCGCTGCCATGTTGTTTGTGTGTGTCTATGGCAAGCGCGCGGGAGGAGGGCTATGGTGTCGGTGCCCGATCCGTTCTGCACACGCGCAGAGGGGAGCGTCAGTGGCAGAGGTTAAAACTGAGAGAAAACCGATTTTCATAAAAACACATCGCCCTTAACTGTAAATTCAAATTAATCAATAAAATCGATTTATCACCCAGCTCTACCTTCAACTCAGAATTTCCATTTCTCAACCCCGGAGATCAGCAAGGTGATGTCAATTCAACATCAGAGGCATCTCTGGTGCCACCTTCTTGGTCTTCTCACCCACCCACCCACATGAAACCCTACATCTAGATTTCAAACCATCCATCTGTGACTCAGTCATGACTGGCCGTGTAACTGATGACAGCAAAAATGTAGTTGCCTCTCAGCCATCGCCTCCATTTTGATGACGTGTGAAATCAGACACACTCTTCCTGCTAATGCGTTCACATCTGCTTTACTGTAAACCTCCATCAAGACGCCTGCGCTGCCAAACATGCCATCTCCTGAGACCAGAGTATATTAAAAAAACCAAGAATCATCCCAATACTGACGAGCTGCGATGAGTCAGAGGAGCGTGAAAGCTGAGCGCTCGCCTGATCGCAAACTGCACGACCTGGCACTTTATTATGAGGCACCGTCTGAAACGCTTCAACCAAATACCTCGAATAAAACTGCAGTCATACAGTATAAACTGATTCAAAATGTCTAATTCTTGATATGGTCAGGTTTTCTGTGAAGCTGTTTCACATGAATGGAAGGAGTCTCCAAGGTGAGAGCTTTAGAACAGATGTAAAGCTGTAACTTTATGAAAGACTTCCAGACGGAGCAGGTCACGATTTCGCTCTAACATGACAAGGTGAATTTATTTTTAGCCTTAGTCATTTTGAAAGTGAAGGACAAAAAAAAAAGGGCTTTTCAGAGAAGGAATGGCCTCACTGGGTTAAGAAGCTCAACCATCACGAGGTGAAAATGAACTTTCAATTCATTAACAATAATACCAATGTTAAGACCCTTTATTGGTATTAAAAAAAAGTCACAGTGACTACGTACATGTTAAATTTAGTAACTAAATGACATCTTAAACGTTCTTTTTAAACAGCATTTCATTCTCTTCATCTTTAAGAAGTAGTCACGGAAAGGTCACTTCAAGTTACACTCTAAGGCTACATCCACACGACAACAGCAACGAGATGTTATTAAAAAAATATCGCGTCCATATGGGCAACGATCAGTAAAATATCAGGTACATATGGCAACGCAACGCTTGCTGAAAACGATGCAATACACATGCCACACCTCTAGGTGCGCTGTAAGACGGTCCCATCGGAGACACCACAACAATAGAAGTAGTAAGGATGCATGCACATAAACTATTATGCGCGAGACTTCATATTAGCCACAAAGTCAGAAAAATCTGTTTGTAAAATTACATTATAATGACCAAATACAATGAAAAGTATTTTTCCAGTCTCACCTGTGAAAGGTAATCCTATGTGATCTCGTTTGGACGGTAAACCTGTTGGTACAGTTAAACGCAGCACATGAATGAGGCATCTTTATTCTCCGCTTTGACCTCTCCAATATGGCGGCGAGGATGACGCATGATTCTACGCGGAAGGCGGCGTCTTTAATGGTCCGGAATAAATTGAATGCTACACGTTGATGGATTAATTTGTTCTTCTACGCCCTTTTTGAGGAATGTATTGTAGGACTTAAACCAACATCTGAAGAGGTGAGATCGCTCCTTTTTTTCCCTATTTTTGCTGGCGGGATTGACTCTGCCCTAAGAGCTATTCTCTCTCTCTCACTTTGCACCATTACACAATAAATATTCACAGTGAAAATATTTTGTAAGCGCGTTTCATGAACCAAGTTATAGGATTTGTTGACAACTCGCATCGAGTTCGTTACACTTCTACCCGGCGTGAAGCACTGACAGTTATGTGGTTGTGACGTCATCGTAAACAAATCCGTTCTACTCATCCAGATGACTTCGCAACGGCGCCGTTGCCAGATCTTTCCACTCTGGAACCCATTCTCAAAAGATTTCGTTTTGGGGTACCCAAAACGCCAGTGCCGTGTGGACGCCAGGCCGAAACGATAAACAATTTTATCGGATTCACCTGAATCCGTTGCCGTGTGGACAGGGCCTTAGTACATGTTAAATTTAATAACTAAATGACATCTTAAACGTTCTTTTTAAACAGCATTTCATTATCTTCATCTTTAAGTAGTAGTCATGGAAAGGTCACTTCAAGTTACACTCTAAGAATTCAAGTTACGAGTAAAAACACACTGAAATTTAGCGTTTCGAAAACTTCTCGGATACTTTAAGAATCTTAAAGCTGTTCATTCGCCGTTTGTGTGTGCGCACACCAGCATCAGAATGTAAAATCGTTCACGCACGACATGTCAGATTCATGAAAGATGTTTCAAGGATGTTCAACAAGATTAAAATGCAACTAAAACAGAAAAACGTTCAATAAATAGAGAATGGAGTGTTGGTGTAAGAGGAGTACAACATTTCAGGACGTGCTGCTCGAGGAAAATAATCAGCTACACATTCGTTAATAGTAAGTTGGCTTCATCCGAGTCTGTTGATTATTTTACTATAACGGCACACCTGCAAGTTTTATATTCCTCACAAAAACTTGTACAGTGGGACATTTTCAAGACTTGTGTCAAACTTGCCAGATTTCCCATGCACTGTCTCTTGTTGCGTTATAAAGGTCACTGGTTGTGTTGTGAAAAAGGAGAAACAGCCTCAATCAGTGGGAAAGTATTTGGAAGACGGTAGGTTTACAAACTCGGTAACAGAAGTAGAACGTGTTGCTCTTTCATGATAAACAATGCAAGATAAGAGTTGCCAAAATTCCAACTTTGGTGCCTTAGCTTTCGCTTTCTTTTTCTTTTTTAAATACACGTATACAATATCCATAGTTTTCCAGGTTGAGAAATAAGTGCATTTCAACTTAAAAAAAAAATTCCACAAATATTTCCTTATTAAAAATACATAATTGATAATCTCACAAAAGAGATATACATGTTATTTACCAGCTTAAGGTCGGTCCGTATCGTGAAATATTGTGACCGAGGTCTTGAAAGTACTGAGCGAGGCCCTCTGGGCCGAGGTCAGTATTCAAGGCCGAGGTCACGGTATTTCACCATACGGACCGACCTTAAGCTGGTAAATAATATATTTATTTTTTTCTTTACCAAATTCTAACAGAAAACGAGAGCGCCCGAAAGGGAAAACCGAGCCGAGCTGCCATTTTGAATCCTCATTCACGGCTGTAATGCAAATTGCTTCCTCCTCGGTATACAAGTGCACTTCCATGGCAGGAAAAAAAAAACAAAACTACATTTTACCGCCTATGTAGTCCCCTATTTATACAAAATTGAGTCATTCAGGATTCAGCCATGTTTTTGCTCGGCGTTAGCAATAGTTACAGGTTTTTAGCTTTCTCCTGAAATGTTTTTTTCTTTCTTCTTCCTCAGGGTAGTAAAACTCGCTTTTGCTGTGAACACTGTCGTTATCACTATCCATGCTGTAAAATTAATGCTATTCTCCTGAGAAATGCTGGCAAAAATTTAAGATTTTTGATAAAAATCTTATAAATAAGATAAATGCTGACAAAAATTGCTACTATGTTGTTTGTTGTCATGAACAAGCGAGTTGCCAGAGGTCCGTAACCGGGGTCCGTACCGTAGGATACGGACCCGCTTGCCAGCCAATCAGAGCGCAGGATTTGATGGAAACCTGACCGCAAAAAAAAAAAAGCATCTTATTTTTAATTGAGACAAAAATTTGATCACAATTAACTTTTTAGTATGTATAATAGTGGCATGTCTATATGTAAAAGATTAATCTCTTTTATAAAAAAAACAAAAAAAACCCCACAAGAACATGAACTTATGCTTGAGATCAGTTCAAACCATCAAGTTTATTTAAAAAATAAAAAAAATTCTCCAACAAGAATGTGCCAGGTCTAGTCTGAACAAGTCTGAGAGTGGATATATATGGCCAATTTAGCATAAACAGCTTCCTGCTGGGGGAGTGTGGTGCGTCACACAGCTTCCAACGAGCTACTAGCTAAATGTACTTCGGTGCATGAAAAGGTCACTGTCAGTGCGAGAAAAATGACGTTATACTTTAATCACTTCATTCTTCTCGAGCTAAATGTACACAAAATGTTACGCAAGTGGATTTCACTGGCTGACTCAGACGGGATAAATTAGTCCAGAGTCACGCTCCATACACCAAATACACTTGTTAACAGCACCACCAAACAAACACGACCACGAGCGGACATGTCCGTCACCGAGGTCTGTTATTACATTAGCAATTAGATAGATTTACACTCAACCTGGAAAATATGTATAACATGAAAAATAATGTTTCAAGTAACATCCTCAGCACAAGTGTGACTGACGACAGAAAACCAGAGGTGGACAAAGCACCCAACTTCATTACTTACAGATGAAAGTGGAGCAAAGAAAAAAAATCCTGAACTTTTGAAAGTCAAACTAAGATGGGGGGCAACGTCCCCCGAAAAGATTAATAACACGCAAAATCCTGCATTCTAGTACTTATTTTCACTAAAACAAGTTATAACTTTTAAGCCTTTTTCTTTCATGTACATTAACGATTACAGGGATGTGATTTGGGGCTGGTGAAATTATCTGAAAATTTTAGCCGGGGGTCTGGGGGCCATAGGCCCCCAGCTGGTCCAGGGTAGCGCCCTGGTGGGGGGGAAGCCCCCCGAAGCTCCTGGGTTCTGGGGTTTTCTGACTTAAAAATTGTACTAAATTGGCAAGCAAACACAAGAAAAAAAAAAAAAAAAAAAACTTGGTCATGATTAACAAATTCAAACCAATTTAATGGTCAACATGCAACTCTGAGCCCCTGTAGTAAATTCAATGATTCTTAACTGACAAAAAGCCAAAACATGAAACCTAAAAATGTCATTCTAAATTAAATAATCTGCATTAGAATAAATAGAAAATCGTACAAGGAAAAACAAAATTTATACTTTCAATTACTGTAGAAGTTGAACATACCTAAATGTGCCTTTTCAAACAAACATGATGCAACATAAGAATTCATCCACAAGTCTTCAGGAACTCTCAAAGAAAAAAGATGCGAGCATCCATGTCCAGTTCCAAAATATCAGTCCCTTTTTTTCTGCAGTTTCTACTCTAGCAATGTCAACTTCATATACATAACTCTATAGTGTTCACTCACCAAAGGATAATCATAACTCCACAGTGTTCACTCACTGAAGGATATTCAGAACCCCAGTGTTCACTCACTGAAGGATATTCACAACCCCAGTGTTCACTCACTGAAGGATATTCAGAACCCCAGTGTTCACTCACTGAAGGATATTCAGAACCCCAGTGTTCACTCACTGAAGGATATTCACAACCCCAGTGTTCACTCACTGAAGGATATTCACAACCCCAGTGTTCACTCACTGAAGGATATTCAGAACCCCAGTGTTCACTCACTGAAGGATATTCAGAACCCCAGTGTTCACTCACTGAAGGATATTCACAACCCCAGTGTTCACTCACTGAAGGATATTCAGAACCCCAGTGTTCACTCACTTAAGGATATTCACAACCCCAGTGTTCACTCACTGAAGGATATTCAGAACTACTGTGTTCACTCACTTAGGTTTCGTTTCTATCCCGGGCTCCAGCCCGACTTTACACGCTCGTAGCTCGGGCAGGAAAGGTCCCAGCATCCCCAAACTTGATAGCCAGAGTCCTCTGCCCTCCCCCCAAAGAACCAGCGTGGGCAGGGCGTGCTAGCCCCGCGCCTCGGGACGTGATTCGCCCCGAGGCGAGCCGCGGCGCTCCGCTTAGGTTTCGTTTCTACCCCGGGCTCCAGCCCGACTTTGCACGCTCGTAGCTCGGGCAGGGGAGGTCCCAGCATCCCCAAACTTGACAGCCAGAGACCTCTGCCCTCTCCCCAAAGAACGAAATCGCTGAACAAATGTCTCACAGTCTTATGTCCAACGTCTGTAGCAACCTCTTTCTCCAACCATTCCCAGCGGAACTTGTTTTTCACTATTCTGTCGATTTCTTTAACTCGATTTGCATCTTTACGCTCGATCACGGAGGCTGCCATCTTTCAACTCTTTGTTTGAAGCGAGCTTACGTACAGCTATCTAACAAGCACGTTCATTGGTTGTTACAGAGTGATGGGCCAATCACGTACCTCGTTTCATCTCAATGACGGAATTACTGAAAGTCGGAACGAATAGGATATGAATGCGGATTTTTGAGCGAAAAATCGGAAAAAATTTTTCTCAAATTTTGAGGTGAAAAAAGCGGAATTCCGCGAATTCGCGGAAAAATCACATCCCTGTGATTAACATGCCAAAAAATATCCAATTTAATTCCCCTAGTTAATGAGTAATTTTCAGGAGTGTGTTTAGAAAACGCGGTGATTTTCCTGCTACACAGTTCATTACTTTGAAAAATATCACAGTTGAAGGTAAACTCAGCAAAATCCCAAAACAGTACCGTTAAAAAGTAAAGGTCTGTTAGAGTTTCTAAAGCTTTCAGGTTTTAGTAGAAGAACTAAAAATTTTCAATTCGTATTTATGCGAGTTGAAGCCAATTGTTTACGTTAGTTCGTATTGTCTGTAAATTTAAACACACCAATGAATACCAAATTTGTCATGTAAATCAGGGGCGTAGCTAGGATTTTTCGTGTGTGTGTGTGTGTGTGTGTGTGTGTCACACACTGACTGGCAGCCTGAGTACATTATGTAACAAAAGATAAATTCCCATTGCTAGTTTTAGGCAGCTTAGAAACCGGCTCTTCCATTATTGCTGTTTCTTCCACGTTTACTTGATGATGTGTTCTAGAAACGGCACTAAAACTTAGCTTCGAAGCCACAAAATGCAACTTTGATGGAAAATATATAATAAATTGCTTACTTCTCTTCACGTCGAAAGGAGGAGGAAAGTTCCGCTTGTTTTGACATGGCGAATTATTAACAAGAGGAAATGTGTAATTCGCAACTAAAAAGACTGCAGCTACACTGGCAGCTTGAACATGCCTACTTTCTAGTGCGATTGTGTTGCGCTTGCGCAGAACGGTGGTGTCAGTCCTGCGCGCCTTAGCTCGTGCACCTGAAGGCGCGCCTAACGAGCTCTGGCACGCGTGCCGTTAACAAAGAACACCTGTTGTAATGGCACTCCATTAGCTCTTCCTTGGTTACGGTACCATTTCTAGAGTCAGTCAAAATAAAACACCCTTTTTCCACACGAGCGACGAGACATGACAACTTCCCTTGTCTTTCTAAAATGTTTACTTAAAAACAACAAGGTAAACCACAAAGTCTGGCGCACGGTCAAAAGACTGTTGCTTCCACCGTGTTCTGACTCGAAACTAAGGTATACACAGTCAGTTACCATAGTTACCACTATAGTGATGTCACATCATAAGATTTAGAACACGGAACTCTTTTCTATGTTCTAAACTCTTTTCTATGTTCTAAACTCTTTTCTATGTTCTTAAATTATCATTCATTTTTAACCGTTTTTAACTTAAATTATTATTGCTTAACTGGCCCTTACACCTGTCTTTAATCAATGAACTATGTTTGGGCTATTTAAGGACTGCGCCCATGCAAGGACGATGCGAAAAATTACGCAGCGTCTAGGAACACGAAAAATCCGAAAAATAAATTTCTCCATTCGGGAAACCAGAGGTTTTCAAGAGTTGTGTCAAATATCTGGATTTCCGGGTAAATCCGGAAGACTTTCATCTATAATTACTGAAGTCAAAGTACAGATCCCACTGGTCAAATGTTACTCCGATACAAGTGAAAGTTGTCCAGTCAAATTTTTTACTTAAAAGTACTGAAGTACTTGCTTTTAAAAATACTGAAGTATTAAAAGTTAATTTTCTGTCAACGCATCATTGTATTATTGCCACAACGCTTACAAAACCTAACGCCGTTACCAAAGACAGAAATATGAATTCACAAAATGAACGCATGCTGTGCCATCATGGTGGTTTAACGTTAAGCTAGCTAGTCAGTGAAGCTCCACCTGACACACTAGCAAACTCTTTTCAAACTCGAAATCATATTGGGTAGCTAACGCTACTAGAAAAGAAAGATTTCTACATTGTTTATTTGTCAAGATTATGCTAAAACATTTCTGAAAGGACTTCAGATAAGTTAACGTTATTCATGTTAGCGTAACTCTGTTTTTACATGTTAACTAACAGTGTCCAAGTTAACTAGCTGTGTGTTAACCAGGGTAGTCAGCCAAACACCTCGAAATCCGTTGAAAAAATGAAAAGAATATCGCAGCGCGGTTTACAGGCGTGAGGCGATGACCTACTAGACAATTATGACTTCGATTTTGAAGACGATTTCGCGGTCAAGGCGAGGTGTAAGACATGCAGCCTGTACTATGACAAAATCAAAGCACGGTAGGCATTCTGTTTCACGGTCGATGATCGTCATGCATATAATTATATATATATATATATATATATATATATATATATATATATATATATATATATATATATAGCCTATACAGGAGTCTGACACACACTGGTGCAGTCATTCGGAATCAGAAAGACAAGACCAATGAAATGAATAAATATATGATAAACACACAAAAATACAGGTTACTGACATGAGAAATCCGATAATTTTGAATATTGAATTTACTTTTTCAGATATAGAGGCAATGTCGTGAATGATGTTATGAGTTATGGGGAAAATGGGTCGTGAATGATGTTATGAGTTATGGGGAAAATTTTATTGGATTCTCAGGATTCTCGCAAAACGGTTTTGCGAGAATCCAAACAAATTCCTGCAAATTTTCACGAAATTCTAGCCCTGTTAACGTTAGCTGTGGACAAGGCTACGGTAACTTGGTGGGCAAATCCATGGAAAGTCATTTGACTAACCAGGCTGCATACGTTACCGCTAGCTCTAAAAGCACAGACAACTTCGTTGCAAGCTTTCTCTTGGAATAAAACGTTTATATTCCTCAATGTGCTTCCGCAGGTCGGACGGCGAGTTTTTGTAGGCTGTGACGTGGTTTGTTTTTGGCAAACAAAGCAAACGCTTAAAATGAAACGAATCTTTAATCCTTTCAGAAAGCCGAAACATGGGTTCTCGGTATGGCCATGAGTGCATGCATTCTCCAGAAGAACCGCCTCCTTCCACTCTGCCATCAACTGATCGTGTTAAATCACTGAACTTGATTTTATACAGTCTATGGACGTGACGCTAGTGATTACTGATCGGCTGCCTCACGGTCACCTGCGAAAAAACCAATCATGTTTTAGAAAAGAAAAGAAAAGCATCCACTTTCAAAGCTGCTTCATAGTAACGAGGACCTTCACAGAAATGTAGTGGAGTAAAAAGTATGATATTTGTCTTTCAAATGTAGTAAAGTTCCCCCCCCAAAAAAAACCCCCCTCAAATAAAGTATAAATACTCACAAAGTGTACTTAAGTACAGTACTCAAGTAAATGTACTTCGTTACTGTCCACCTCTGCAGAAAACAGACTTCTGGTCCAGAATGTATATGTATGAGCAATCATTTTATAGCCACTCTACAGTAGGTCCTGGAGGCGGAGCTTCACAAACAGATGGGCGTGATTGGGTGGGCTCAAGGAAAAAACACCCCACCTACTTAACATTTTGTCTTCCCTAAAACTATTACAGATTTCTAAATATTATTACCTCCTTGAACACTGTGCCATATTCAATGAGGTAATAAACTTGTCCTTTGTCAGAGGCGTTTTAAAATCTCATCCACTCCAGTCGTGAGTATTTCTGTCCGCTATTTCCTTCCGAATCAACTCCGTGATTTATAAAAACGGTACACAGATCATGAACATCGTGCCTCATCCAGTGCATGTACAAGTTTTGTCCTGCAAGCTTCAGATCTGACGATCTGCATGAAAGTAAAACTCTTTCACAACACTCAAATTATACTGATCTGATACCGAAGATCAGGACGGAGCCAATTTTAGTCTGAATTGCGAGAGTATCTTCCAATCTGTGTTTTATTCCATGTAGACCGCGTTAATCGAGACTGACTGGACGCAGCGTTTTTAAAAATCACACTGACATTGCGAATGAACCCGAATTTCAAGCACACGTCTCGTCTTGCACGTTTGTTTATTTAATTGTTCATTGTTAACGGTTGAGCTGTAAATGAACCAAAAATCACCTCAAACTCCACGGTGTGGCAATAAAGGAATTGTGTTTGATGCTTATCGAGAGTTGCGTTGTGTTACTGTGAGGAGGTGAGAATCAAATTAGTCTGAGTCACAACTGAAAGACAGACAGAAATGAGCTTCTAGCCCAGGGGTTTTCAAAGTGTGGGAGAGTCAGCCCCCCCCTCAGAGAGCAAATAAACAACAGCGCCCCCCCTCACAATTTTTGTTGTTGCTATACTTAATGTTCCATTCGTATTTTAAAAAATGGTTGTTGTACACATTTTTTCTTTTACACATTTTAAACATGTGTGCTTTTTAAAACTTTTTTTTTTACACATTTTAAACATCTGTGCTTTTTTAAAACCTCTTTTACACATTTTAAACATCTGTGCTTTTTTAAAACTTTTTTTTTACACATTTTAAACATCTGTGCTTTTTTAAAACCTCTTTTACACATTTTAAACATCTGTGCTTTTTTAAAACTTTTTTTTACACATTTTAAACATCTGTGCTTTTTTAAAACCTCTTTTTTACACAATTTATACATCTGTGCTTTTTTAAACTTTTTTTTTTTACACATTTTAAACATCTGTGCTTTTTTAAAACCTCTTTTTTACACAATTTATACATCTGTGCTTTTTAAAACATCTTTTTTTTTACACATTTTAAACATCTGTGCTTTTTTAAACTTTTTTTTGACACATTTTAAACATCTGTGCTTTTTTAAAACCTCTTTTTTACACAATTTATACATCTGTGCTTTTTTAAACTTTTTTTTTTTACACATTTTAAACATCTGTGCTTTTTTAAAACCTCTTTTTTACACAATTTATACATCTGTGCTTTTTAAAACATCTTTTTTTACACATTTTAAACATCTGTGCTTTTTAAAACCTCTTTTTTGCACATTTTAAACATCTGTGCTTTTTAAAACATCCTTTTTTAACACATTTTAAACATCTGTGCTTTTTAAAACCTTTTTTACACAATTTAAACATCTGTGCTTTTTAAAACCTCTTTTTTGCACATTTTAAACATCTGTGCTTTTTAAAACTTTTTTTTTTTACACATTTTAAACATCTGTGCTTTTTAAAACATCCTTTTTTTTTACACATTTTAAACATCTGTGCTTTTTAAAACATCCTTTTTTTGACACATTTTAAACATCTGTGCTTTTTTAAAACCTCTTTTACACATTTTAAACATCTGTGCTTTTTTAAAACTTTTTTTTACACATTTTAAACATCTGTGCTTTTTTAAAACCTCTTTTTTACACAATTTATACATCTGTGCTTTTTTAAACTTTTTTTTTTACACATTTTAAACATCTGTGCTTTTTTAAAACTTTTTTTTGACACATTTTAAACATCTGTGCTTTTTTAAAACCTCTTTTTTACACAATTTATACATCTGTGCTTTTTTAAACTTTTTTTTTTTACACATTTTAAACATCTGTGCTTTTTTAAAACCTCTTTACACAATTTATACATCTGTGCTTTTTAAAACATCTTTTTTTTTTACACATTTTAAACATCTGTGCTTTTTTAAACTTTTTTTTGACACATTTTAAACATCTGTGCTTTTTTAAAACCTTTTTTACACAATTTATACATCTGTGCTTTTTAAAACATCTTTTTTTACACATTTTAAACATCTGTGCTTTTTAAAACCTCTTTTTTGCACATTTTAAACATCTGTGCTTTTTAAAACATCCTTTTTTAACACATTTTAAACATCTGTGCTTTTTAAAACCTTTTTTACACAATTTAAACATCTGTGCTTTTTAAAACATCTTTTTTTACACATTTTAAACATCTGTGCTTTTTAAAACCTCTTTTTTGCACATTTTAAACATCTGTGCTTTTTAAAACTTTTTTTTACACATTTTAAACATCTGTGCTTTTTAAAACATCCTTTTTTTTTTACACATTTTAAACATCTGTGCTTTTTAAAACATCCTTTTTTTTAACACATTTTAAACATCTGTGCTTTTTAAAACCTTTTTTACACAATTTAAACATCTGTGCTTTTTAAAACTTTTTTTTACACATTTTAAACATCTGTGCTTTTTAAAACATCCTTTTTTTTACACATTTTAAACATCTGTGCTTTTTAAAACCTTTTTTACACAATTTAAACATCTGTGCTTTTTAAAACTTTTTTTTTTTTTTTTACACATTTTAAACATCTGTGCTTTTAAAAAAAAAAAACATCTTGTTTTACACATTTTAAACATCTCATAGCATCGTTAGCTAGCACCTCTTGGCAGACAACACACTGTGGCAGTGGAGCATCTTCAGGTCCAATCCATGAAAATCCAAACTTTAAATAATCGTGGTCATACTTCCTTCTTTTTTTGCTTGGCCCAGACTCTGTCTCCTCACTCACTGTAGCTTTAGGTACTAAAAATCCATCCATTTTGTCTCTGGCAAAGGCTAGCTGAAGTTCGCTAAATGTCTGCAATAGTAACTTATTCTGGTTTATTTTTCCTCACGGTGCGCCCCCCCGAAGAACTCTGGCGCCCCCTAGGGGAGGCGCGCCCCACACTTTGAAAAGCCCTGCTCTAGACAAATCCATGGCTCATCTTTGACACCTGGAAGATCTCAACTGAGGATTTCATGTTTCCAACAAAAATAATTAAATCACACTTTATTTTTACTGCAGTTAAGAGAAGAAAAAAACCCCCAACCCTTTACCTGGTTAACTGTTTAAACATCGAATGCTCAAACGGTTATAACCAAGTACCCGAGACAGAATCAGTCATTAATTCAGAAGCACGTTTTTATTTCACAGATGAAGGAAAACGAACTGTTTGACCCAACTACTCGATTTACTCCATCAATAATTTACCAGCTCACAAGCCAGTCTGTCGTTCCACGTCTATCCACATACTTTCATCAATAATTATTAAACCACATTAGAGCCTGCTTGAGTAAGAGCTGGCAAAAAGAACTAATAACAGGTCGATACACAGGTCTTGACCTCCAGCCAGGAATTTTAAGGTAAATACAGAATATCCTTTCCATTTCAGACTTACGAAAAGAAAAAAAAAAAAAACCACCCTTTCAGACTGCTCTCATTTATACCGTGTAGCTCAGCTAGCTTGTGAAGATATAGAACAGTTAATCTCATCAGGGAAGGCAGTGAGAGCTCTCCAGCTCTGGAAGTTAAGTCTCTGGTTATTGTAATAAACCTCTATAGATAGTTTTCACATGACGTCACAGAGTCGGGGATTCCCTGGTGGCGGCCATCTTGGAGGGCTAGCTTACCGTACGGGTCACTGAGCATACATTGTAGCGCGCGGGTTACATTCATTTATATATTATTTACATTTATAGTTACATTACTACTATTTAAAGCTAGCAAATGGTGCAAACTTGTATTCACGGCTGTCGTAATAGGTCAAATGATGAAGTCAAGCGGAGCTTTTATGTAATTCCCACTGTACGGGAGCACGAAGGCGAGCAGACAAAGAAACTCAGCATACAAAGGAGGAATCAATGGCTTGCGAGAATCAACCGCAAGGATTTTCAGCCTTCCAAACACAGCAGAGTCTGCGCCGATCATTTTATAAGTGGTAAGTTGTTTAAATAAACAATCAATTGTGTTTAAGTTTGTTTTTGGAAACCAAAACATCGTGTAAACAATCTCTAGAGAATGCCTAACTGGAGCCGCTGAGTGTACGTTTACATTGTAATGTACACTAATATCGCTCACGCAAGGGTCATTTTTGAAAAACATTTTAGGTCTATTCTGTATGATTTGATTTGTGTTTAATCAACTTATTACGGTTGCATAACATTCAACAGTCTATTTAATGCTAGAATATATAAAGTTGTATATATCAGACAGCCTTTAAAGTTTGATGAAGTCAGTTTCAGGCTTTGGAGTTTGGTTAGGCTAAATCATAGAGAAATATAGGCCTTCTACTCAGCCACCAGATGCAAAGTAATATTGCACAGTATTCGTAATAGTAGTAAGACAGTTTCAAGTAAGTAAAATACACGAGTGTGCCAAGTGATTGATAATTAAAAAAAACATGGTCCGTTTTGTTTGCCCACCAAGATAGCGGCTGGGGGGCGTCCCCCGGGATGCCGTGACGTCAGTGAAAACTATCTATAGGACCGAGGCATCTAATGAAGTGCCGGACCACTAAAGGTGTCATTCCTGAACGTTCTCTGATAATTGCTGCAGGTTTTGCGATGGAAAGCCACAGCAGTGTCTCAGGTGGTGTTTACATTAGACCGTATCCGTCTCGTTTTCGTCGCGGATGCACTGTCCGTTCACATTAAAACGCCGGGAAACCACTCCACAGGCGGAACAACTTGAATCCGCCAGGGCCCACGTATTCAACCCAGTTCGTATCTGATCCGGTGCTGTGTAAACATTGAGGAACGACGAAACGCAGTGCTGAGCTCTAACTGACGTCGTCATTGGACAACGTCACTGTGACATCCACCTTCCTGATTCGCTGGCGTTGGGATCACACACACAGCGGCTCGTGCGCTTCACTCGCGCGCTCTGTGAGCTGCGCAGGGCCGGAGTACGCACCCTCCAGAGGGCACTCGCTGTTCAGGGCGGAGTGATTTGGAGCGCAGGAGGAAGCGCTGAGCCGCACTGAGGTTTATTTACACATTTCAACTTATTGACCTCCTTCAGGCGCTTAAACTCAGTGAGAACATGAACATCACAGCCAGGTGTGTTTATCTGCTGGAGAAGGTGTTCGCTTGCCATCCTTCCACTTGCAAGTGGTGAGTGACTTGAGCATGCCCGATATGCACTGGGATCATGTGACGTGCCGTCTAATTAGTCATGTGATTAGCGTATCCGTGTATTGGCGTTGCTGTGTGCACGCGAATTGTTTTAAAAACGTTAATCTGATGATCCGCTGATACGGTCTAACGTAAACCCCACCTCAGATGGTCTGTACTGAACTTTGTGACAAATAGATTACGACATAGTCTGGACATAAACCACGATTTCATCCAAGGTCCGTATCCCTTCCGTTTCAGGTTTCCAATTTTGACCAATAAATAAATAAAAACAGATCAAGACCCGATTTTGAAAACGGTTTTATTGCTCACTCAGAGAAAAATACTGAAGCATTTATTGGAGAGGAAAAAAGCAGCACTTTATAGACCCCTTGCACTGATGTCACACTTGCACTGTAAACCATTGTTATCCTTGTCCTGGGTACAAGCAAACTTTGTTCACATACTGAATACAAGCGATACGGAAGACGTCAGCCATGTGTAGTTTGAGGAAAACTACAGCTAAAAAAAGCTTTACCACCAGATTACTTGGATAATCCAAGTCAGAAAGAAGCAAAGCATGGATGCAAACGGCGCGCCTTTTGGCGGATGCCGCCTTTTTCACGGCTGTCTGGGGGACTTGTGTGAATCGTGCAGATCCGATGAGGTTTTTTTTTTTTTTTTTGGGGGGGGGGGGGGGGGGGGGGGGGGGCGTTGGAGTGTCTGATTATAATTTCATCAAAGTAAATTCTGTATTAAAATTACTAAATAAACAAATGCCGTTACAGTCCATGAAACATAGGAAGTATAAGCATGAGAAGAAAACAGTAAACAAGAAAGCTGCGCACGTAAAGCCAATTACGTAACTTGCGTCGGACTGACGGAAATCCTTGCGCGTGCAGTGAAGTGCAGCCAGCAGCAGATAATGGCGCGCAGCCAATTGGCTTTACGTGCGCAGCTTTCTGATTTACCGTTTTCTTCTTATACTTATACTTCCTATGTTTCATGGACTGTAACGGCATTTGCTTATTTAGTAATTTTAATACAGAATTTACTTTGATGAAATTATAATCAGACACTCCAACGCCCCCCCCCAAAAAAAAAACTCATCAGATCTGCACGATTCACACAAGTCCCCCAGACAGCCGTGAAAAAGGCGGCATCCGCCAAAAGGCGCGCCGTTTGCATCCATAAAAAGGATTGATATAGACAGAAATTAGAGTTTATTATTCGTGGTTACGATCCGTGCAAAAAAATTCCTTGAAACGACTGGAGTGACCATGTAGATTTGTGGCTTTGCGTTATCTACAAAAATGTTGGAACACACTCTCACTGCATTTTCTCGGTTTTAATTTAAAACCGAGAATTTTTTTGTTTTGTTATATCATCCACCTCTAGGTTGATTTATTAAAAAAAAAAAAAACACCCACACTACTTCATGACGGACCAGCTGCACTGATTCAGTTACAGGTTGCCAGGTCTGTATAAAAGAATTTTAAACTCAAACATTATCCTGTCTGTCATGACGCAGCGCAGGTCTTTTTTTTTTTAAATAAACCTAGAGGTGGATGATAACACCCCCGATATATAAATATTCTCAAACACAGCACTGTTCAAAAGTCTTGGCACCCTTTTGTTTTCTTCATACAAACTTTGTTATAGATTTCTAGTTTATGATTTCTACATCATCAAGTAATGAACCTACAGTCTGAGAGAGAGCTCTACACAAACACACGGAACTTTACAACAGCTGCATGCATGTGAAACGGAAATAAATCGACTAAGGCAAGAAAAACTATTTTGGATAAAATTGTTACTGTCCGTTACAAGTAAAACAAAACCAATAACCAAACTTAATAATAATCAATAACCAAACTTCAGCTCAATGTGTGATCATTTTATGTTGCAATTCACAACTATTCTATGGTCTTCCTTAATTTAAATAAAATAAATAGTCCTCGCAAAATAGGGGGCAAGTGATAATATTGGGGGGCAAGTGGAAATTAACCCCCACTTTCCCCCCCAGGGCAAGTGGATTTAAAAGTTAATGTCAAACCCTGTCGTCGTGGGCTCGAAGCTGGAGTGAAGCAAAGGGATTCACGGACAGTTCCAGATAAAAAGGTGTACTGGGTTCTTCTTACTGCTGTGAACAAAAACTCCTCCTCCTGGATCAGAGATATTTCCTTTCTAAACAAATGCCCAAGTCAAGTTCCTCAGTCATAATCAGAAGTTCAAGACAAAGTTCCAGGGAGACGGTCATACCTTTATCTTTCTCTCCATTTGAACGATTCGTACAACCAAAAACAGTGCAAAAATTAACCATATTTAAAGACAGATTAAGCCTTGCTTACAGGAAAGATGGTGTCTGGTTGTCCCCCAGGAAAAATTACTGCATGACACCACGCACAAGACATTTATTTATAGAACTATGACTTGATTTTCTACATTCCTCCCCCCCAGTTTTTAAATTTAGTAACCCAGAAATAAAATTAAACAGAAGGTGCACAAACGCAGCTGGTTAAGTGACCTGATGTAGGCAGCAATGGATAATTATATACGGTTTAAGGCAAGCGAGAGGATTTAACTCAAAGACGAAGACACGATCGCTGACAAAATTCCCAGAATTAATGGTGTCAAAGCTCAGTGAAAATAAAAGTACGATTTAAAACAATTTCACTATCGGCTTGTGATGAAAAGCCAGCCGTTTACTCAGAATGCTAGCTGGTTAAACGAATAGCACTGAGTCAGTAGCTTTTCATCGCACTGGCATCGTCAATCTCCGTCCCGTCAAATCAGCTGCATGGGAGTGTCAAAAAAAAAAAAAAAAAAGCTCTGCCGAGTTTACAAACAAGTTAGACCCCTATACTTAGCAAACAAGCTGTTAGAACTAATGACTTTCATCAACAAAAGGAAACAGTGTGACTGAAATGGCTTTAATCACACTTTACTTTTTTTTTTTTAAAGATTTTTTTGGGGCTTTTTCCACCTTTATTGGATAGGACCGTGTAGAGACAGGAAATGAGCAGGAGAGAGACGGGGAGGGATCGGGAAATGACCTCAGGTCGGAATCAAACCCGGGTCCCCGGATTTATGCCACAACACCCCATCACACTTTACTTTTGCTGAGATTTGACACATTAGCAGCTCGTTGCTCATCCTGTGCTGCTGGATTCCTACGGTCTGTCTCACGTGGTTCACACACCCAGGATTTAAAAAAAAAAAAAAAAAAGGTCTAAAATTTTACATTTTGGGTTTTTGCGTTTGATAAGCCGTGCTAAATACTGAAAAAGGAAAATGACAATTCTATTCTGGTGATAAATTTTAATAAAAACAGCCCCATTTTTTGTTTTCCAAGTTTTGGCTCAGAATCGAAAATCCAATGAACATAAGGGACACAGACCGTTCAGGACACTGCAAACACCAGCCCTTACAAACAGCAGATTCGGAGCCAGATGTTAGACAGCTGCTGTTCCAAAGTTATTTTTTAAATTAAGGATGCGTGTAAGCTATAGAACATTTCATCTAAACAACGTCAGAGCAGGAGACAATTGTAACTGATCAAAACGCAAAAATTAAAACCTGTACACAACATAGTATGAGGGATATTTTATGACTTGGTGTTTAAGACGTATGGTAAAATGTTCACCTCATCTTTCGAACGAACGAAAGCAAGCGTGAAACGGAGTGAGTGAAAGAGATTGAAAGAAAAAGAAAGGAGAACGAGCAAGAAAGAGAAAGAACTAGAAAAAGAAAAAGAGGGAGAGGCATCAAGAGAAATAGGAAACCAAGTAACATGGAAAAGAAAAAAAAAACATAAGAGAAATAAATTTTATATTATATATATATATATATATATATATATATATATATATATATATATATATATATCTCCACAGAAAAAATAAAATCCAAGTTTAAAACATGAAGTACAAAGAAAAAAAGGTGCGTGTGAAGTGTATAATAATACGAATGACTAATCCCATGATGTGTAATGATTTAAGTGGAAGCAGCAGGTGAGTAATGAGTGAACACGACCTCACGCTGCCTCACTCCAGCACACGGATCAGTCCTCACCTGTTACACCGCCGAGTCACTGATCTATTGATGTACGAAGCTAATGAGCATTGAGAGCAGTTCTACACGGCCTCTTCTCCCTCTTCAGTAACGTCATTAACGTGTCACGTTTTAAACAGCACTGCGCCTCATTCCGGGGCGTTCAGTAGGATTCAGGACGCTGCACAGCTGGCAGGTTTAAAATACAAGTCATGACTGCAACACATTTCATCTCATCACCGAGACCCCGCTCATTCAGATCCAGACAACGCTACAGGTCTCAGTGGGCGGGAGGATCCAAAGTGGCTGTGCCCTCTGGGGAAGAGGGGTATAATCTCTTCCCTCGGTCCACCACAGTAACACCAGATAATCATGCATATACATGTATGTAGAAGAGGGCGGACAGCATTTTCAGCAAGTGAACAAACTCAGGAGAAATATGAGGAGGAACAGCAGGAAGTGACTGCAGGAAACACACCCCCAAACACAAACAAAACCCAAAGATAAACGTTATTTGCCAATCACGGCAAGTGCCCTGATGTGCCCTCTGCACATTTAAATCGTCTCGTCTCGTCTTCTTCCGCTTTATCCAGGACCGGGTCGCGGAGGCAGCAGTCCAAGCATGGAAGCCCAAACTTCCCTCTCCCCAGACACCTCGGTCAGCTCCTCGGGAAGAACACCGAGGCGTTCCCAGGCCAGCCGAGAGACATAGTCCCTCCAGCATGTCCTGGGTCTTCCCCGGGGCCTCCTCCCGGGGGGACATGCCTGGAACACCTCCTCTAAGATCGCGGATACAAGCGGCCAAAATGAGTTTCCTTTGCAGGGTGGCTGGGCGCTCCCTTAGAGATAGGGTGAGAAGCACAGTCACTCGGGAGGCGCTCGGAGTAGAGCCGCTGCTCCTTCACATCGAGAGGAACCAGCTGAGGTGGCTCGGGCATCTGATGCCTCCTGGACGCCACATTTAAATTTTGGGGGAAAAAAAACCTTAACTACAATTTATCCATTTTAAAATTATCTTGCTAAAAATAGACTTGCACAGGCACAACTATTTGCACTGAAACCAGACATTCTCCTGTGACGTTACCAGCACACGAGTACACCGTTTACCTTCTTTACACAGAGCCATCAAATAAAGGTTTCAAATTCTTAAAAAAAAAAACTAATCAAAATCCCCAGGCACCACTGCGCTCTCCCTCTCGCTCCGTGAGTGTACGTACGTGTTCACTACTTCAGATGGGTTGAATACAGAGGAAGACCTTCACTGTGCTGTGATGTGTATGTGACAAAGGCTTCTAATTCTAAAAACCTCATCAGAAATTTGTCACCATGCGATTTTTACTGCCAACAAAATCCAGAAAAATAAATAAATTAAAAAAAAAACAGACTTCAATTTGATGAAGTGTTCACTCTTACTTGGCTCAGTAATGCATACGCAGTACTGACACACATGCTACAGTAAACAAACCCACTGCCAAAGCAACACAATTTTTGCCATCTAAAAAGATAGCTTTTCTCAGTGAAGAAAAACAAGAGCATGTCACAAAAATACAAGGAAAATTAAAAACCAAAACATGCACAGCACCCGCTGACGGAGTTTATAGGCAACAGAAGGTTCACAAAGGCTGGATATGAAACCGCTCACTGTTTATGTGCGTGTTCACTGCTTCAATGATTGGACTTGTTTTTCAACCCAAGTGCTTGACACTCGGCATCTTCAGAGCTGTTTACAGCGATTTAGAAGTGATGGATCCACTAGATCTCCACCTCGGTAAGTCACGTAGCAATCTAAGTGACATCATAGTCTCGGATTCTCTCGCTAAATTTATACTCCGAGCGTGATGCATGAACTTCGGAAAGAGTAAGATGTCAGCGCTCAGGGACATTTTTCCCTTTTAAAATAAAATAGTGAACACTCGAACATGTCTTGTATGGATATTATCTGTCAGTGTAAAGGAGTTTATTTTTGGATTTTGTTAATCTTTAAAGCCATAAGGTCATAAAAGACTCCAGTAATGTTTCACTCATCATTTGCATACAAGATTTCCTTTAAAAAGACAACTATTTTTAAGTATGCTTTTTTTTAAAAATACGGTGGTGCTTGAAAGTTTGTGAACCCTTTAGAATTTTCTATATTTCTGCATAAATATGACCTAAAACAACATCAGATTTTCACACAAAAGTCCTAAAAGTAGATAAAGAGAACCCAGTTAAACAAATGAGACAAAAAATATATTTGGCCATTTATTTATTGAGGAAAACGATCCAATATTACACATCTGTGAGTGGCAAAAGTATGTGAACCTCTAGGATTAGCAGTTAATTTGAAGGTGAAATTAGAGTCTGGTGTTTGTCATCCCATTGATTGAAATCAGGTGTGAGTGGGCACCCTGTTTTATTTAAAGAACAGGCATCTATCAACGTCAGATCTTCACAACACACGTTTGTGGAAGTGTATCATGGCACGAACAAAGGAGATTTCTGAGGACCTCAGAAAAAGCGTTGTTGATGCTCATCAGGCTGGAAAAGGTTACAAAACCATCTCTAAAGAGTTTGGACTCCACCAATCCATAGTCAGACAGACTGTGTACAAATGGAGGAAATTAAAGACCGTTGTTACCCTCCCCAGGAGTGGTCAACCAACAAAGATCATTCCAAGAGCAAGGCGTGTAATAGTCAGCGAGGTCACAAAGGACCCCAGGGTAACTTCTAAGCAACTGAAGGCCTCTCTCACACTGGCTAATGTTAATGTTTATGAGTCCACCATCAGGAGAACACTGAACAACAATGGTGTGCATGGCAGGGTTGCAAGGAGAAAGCCACTATTCTCCAAAAAGAACATTGCTGCTCGTCTGCAGTTTGCTACACATCACGTAGACAAGCCAGAAGGCTACTGGAAAAAATGTTTTGTGGACGGATGAGACCAAAATAGAACATTTTAGTTGAAATGAGAAGGGTTATGTTTGGAGAAAGGAAAACACTGCATTCCAGCATAAGAACCTTATTCCATCTGTGAAACATGGTGGTGGTAGTATCATGGTTTGGGCCTGTTTTGCTGCATCTGGGCCAGGACGGCTTGCCATCATTGATGGAACAATGAGTTCTGAATTATACCAGCGAATTCTAAAGGAAAATGTCAGGACATCTGTCCATGAACTGAATCTCAAGAGAAGGTGGGTCATGCAGCAAGACAACGACCCTAAGCACACAAGTCGTTCTACCAAAGAATGATTAAAGAAGATTAAAGTTAATGTTTTGGAATGGCCAAGTCAAAGTCCTGACCTTAAAAGGTCATAGGCAACGGTCGGAGGCGAAAAATAGAATATCAACTTTATTGTCTAGAACAGGGGTGGGCAATTATTTTTTCCATAGGGCCACATGAGAAAGAGAAAATTTTGTGGAGGGCCGGACCATAAGGCTGAACTAAATTCTGCATAATATTAATTGTATTTCTTTATATAAAGCAATAAATATCATTTTTTACAAGCTGCTAAGACTGGTAAGAGGATGGAAAAAACGAGGTTGCCTTACAAAAAATGTCATTTATTCAATCAAATTTCCCAAAACAATGGTTAACAAAATGTGAACGTTTGTACCATTTTTTTTTCAGTCACATTCACCCCAAAACACAAAGACATCACAATATTGTCTTTCTACTCCAAATATCAAACAAGATACATCATATTATAATAATGATGCCCACATTTGTAGTCTAATCACCTCATTTGGTGTTTTTTATTTGTTCAGTGAGAGAAATCTAGTATCTGTTGGTCTTTAACGAGTGCATCAGAGTCAGGTTGAATGTCTGAGGTGGAGATGCGAAGCACAGCTGACAGATGATCATCAGTCCATTCGGTGTAGGACTCAGATCTACAGATCGGCTCGGGCTCCGGCGCCTGCTGGTGACGTCACACTATGTGATTGGCTGGACCGTTTGAAGGATGACGTACAAGTTTGTGGTTGGTCTGGACAAATTACGGAAGTAGTTATCGCGGGATTAGGTTTCGTGGGATTTCATGTCATGTTCATGTCGCGCGCATTGCGTCTTTGTTGAACACAACTTCAAAATAAAAGCAATGCACATTCAGTCCATGCAGGAGGTAAAATTAGAAAATACGTTTATTTTGTAATTTCTAATTAACCTTACGCGGGCCGGTCAGAATGAACCAAAGGGCCGGATGCGGCCCGCGGGCCGGAAAATGCCCAGGTCTGGTCTAGAAGAACGACCCAAAAAGTGAATTCAAATCTTCCTAGTGTCTAATTTGCACCCTAAAATTGAATAAAATGGTTAAAATATACCGTTTTGCCCAATTTCCGAAGGCTTGTTTACATCTCACTTATGCGCACTTTCACCACCAGGGGACCATCGTCATGACGTCATTTAAGCCAAACAGACTGGGAGCAGCTCTGTGTTTACTTGCGAACCGAGCACACGTGTACGGACTTTGGTCGTGAGAGGTTGTGTAAAATGTCTGAAAGCGATTTTGAAGTAGGAACTCTCCAAATTGAATATCGAAAAGTGAAACCATACATGTAT
This sequence comes from Neoarius graeffei, assembly GCF_027579695.1. Taxonomy (NCBI): domain Eukaryota; kingdom Metazoa; phylum Chordata; class Actinopteri; order Siluriformes; family Ariidae; genus Neoarius; species Neoarius graeffei. The sequence continues at coordinate 15,495,158 of NC_083584.1, read as the reverse complement.
GAACCTCTGGCCGTTGCGAAGCAATCGGTGAATGTGGCTCACTGGTTTGACCGTGCGGCCTCGGAATCGGACAACGACTCGGCCGACTCTGATCGCGGTGACCCCGGACCTCAACAAGACTCGCGCCCAAACGATTTATCCTGGTAGTTATGATAAATTCCTACTTTCGTCGTAATACTAAATAAGAGCCCTTTTGAAGAATAATTAAACCGCCCTCCCTAGTGGATATAGGGAACGATTACTTGACAGTGCGCCGGTAGGCCACATTAGCCTGCCATCCGCGGCATTATACTATTTATAGCCGACTCTAAGCGAGGAAATATCCCTTTGTCTCACTTCCATAATGATTGTACAGGATCCCTCAGGATTCTTGACTTGTCAATTGCAAGCAAAAGTAAAAATGTTTACCTCCAATCTTCTCCTTTTTGCTTGAGCGTTGCTGCTCCGTTTCTTCTTTGACTGCTTGATTTTGTTTCACGCGCACAATCCACTCTCGCCGCCTCGTCTCCTTTTTCAGAAAAATCCAATCCTCTCGCTCCGCCTCTTCTCCTCTTCCAGAAAAAAAAAATCCCCACACTCTGCCTCTTCTCCTCTCTCGGAAAAAGGTAAAAACTTCTTCCTGAACCAGTCTCGTTGTTACAGTTCACTGCACAACAATAACGCATGGTTTTTCTTTGGAAATTCCTGAACGCATATCTGCAATCAAGCCGAACAGCAATGTAAGTAAACGGAAGTGGACTCAACAAGTGGTTCGTTTGGCTTAAATGATGTCACGCGTCGAGTGGTCACGAAAATAGCCGAACAGAAATTTGCCACAATCCATGCTAACTTATTTTAATTATTACTTATTAACAATACTTCTTGGGACCAGAAGAAATTTAAAGGGTTTAACATACAAAGTTTCAAATGTGCATAAAATTAAAACCGTTGCCCATGAGCTTTAATCCGATCGGAATGTTGTGGAAGGACCTGAAGCGAGCAGTTCATGTGAGGAAACCCACCAACATCCCAGAGTTGAAGCTGTTCTGTATGGAGGTTCACATACTTTTGCCACTCACAGATATGTAATATTGGATCATTTTCCTCAATAAATAAATGACCAAGTATAATATTTTTGTCTCATTTGTTTAACTGGGTTCTCTTTATCTACTTTTAGGACTTGTGAAAATCTGATGTTTTAGGTCATATTTATGCAGAAACATATGCCGCTTTTCCACTACCAACACGGCTGAGTCGGGCTGAGCCGTGCCGTGCTGAGTTGGGCTGAGTCGAGCTGAGCGGGGCAGTTGGAGTTGTATTTCAACTACAACCACGCTGAACCCTGCTGGCTGGAAGTGGGTGGACACATTGGGTGGAGTTAGCGAAAGTGGGTGGACGTCACGTGATGTCGTTAGGCGGCGCAAACAGTGACATCAGTGACCTTTTTAAGCGGTAGTCTCACGACCCGGATAGTAAACAATAAACATGGAGGACATGGAGTCGTTAGTGTTGCTGGTCTTGGTGCTGTGGCTTGTTGTCACCGACAACGCCAACAGATACTGGCAAGAGCGTATAGATGAGGCGAGGCGCATAAGGCTTCAGAAATTCTCGTAATTCTCCTTCTTCTGGGTTTACGGTGTTTACAGATCCCAGCGTGCTCGCGGGGCGTGTGTGGGCATGTGAGGACACTCCTCCTCACCAATCAGTGCACAGGGGAGTGTCTGCTCACGCCCCTAGCCCCACTCGGCTCGGTTTGGCTCGCTTCAGCCCCACTCCAAAACCGTGCGAGTTTTGGGTGCTGAAGTGAGCTGAGTCGTGCTGCTCTGAGGTAGTCGAAATGCGAGCCGTGTCGGGCTGAAGTGAGCCGAGAAAGGGTAGTGGAAAAGGGCCAATAGAAAATTTTCAAGGGTTCACAAACTTTCAAGCACCACTGCATGTATATTAAAAGTGATCCATAGTGCTACCATTTTTTCAGACCGAGTACAAGTACCAAAATCATGTCATTGTCACTGTCATACTGAGTTTTATGTTTACAAGGTGTTCTGGATTTAAGGGTCGACCCACCTCACTGACGAACACAAATTATACTCGGCGAATAAAACTGCATCATGACGACACAAAAAGAAAAGTGAAATGTAAGCGCTGGTCAGTGGGGGACAATCAATCACTTTCGGGAGTGGTACAAGGCAATCGCTTCTATTGTGAATACGCCCATAAAGGGCATCTTTCAAAGAGGGAATAAGGGCAAACATGGGCATTAAAAATGAGCCGTGTGCTGTGAACTACACCTCGACTCGTGAGTAAAGCCCGAACGAAAGGAAAAGGACGTGTCTTGGCGCTCAGTGCTCGCAGAACTGAACTGGGGGTGGGTTTCCCGAAAGCACTGTAGCACAAAGATCATCATTAAATGGTAGTGCGAGCATCACAATGAACTCCCTCTCTCTCTCTCCTAGTTAAGATGCTTTTGGGAAACCCACCCCTGTTCTTCACACAGGTGTTAATATTCACAGCGATCGTTTTCAATGAGAATCGTGAAAACATGTCCAGACTGTGGTCACTTCGTATCGTCTGTTCATCAGCATGACGACGTACACCAGGCTAACGTCACGTTATCATCAGAGCATTCAAGTACAACATCGGGTCATGCTGATGCTTCCTTATAACGCGCATTTCTGCGAAACTGTTTTTCAGTAAAGTTACTTCTTTCGATCCATAAACTAAAACATAAACAAATTTATTAACAAATAAATTTAAAGGGCGGCACGGTGGTGTAGAGGTTAGCGCTGTCGCCTCACAGCAAGAAGGTCCGGGTTCGAGCCCCGGGGCCGGCGAGGGCCTTTCTGTGTGGAGTTTGCATGTTCTCCCCGTGTCCGCGTGGGTTTCCTCCGGGTGCTCCGGTTTCCCCCACAGTCCAAAGACATGCAGGTTAGGTTAACTGGTGACTCTAAATTGACTGTAGGTGTGAATGTGAGTGTGAATGGTTGTCTGTGTCTATGTGTCAGCCCTGTGATGACCTGGCGACTTGTCCAGGGTGTATCCCGCCTTTCGCCCGTAGTCAGCTGGGATAGGCTCCAGCTTGCCTGCGACCCTGTAGAACAGGATAAAGCGGCTACAGATAATGAGATAATAATAATAATGATATAAAATTTAAATAAATGATATATAAAATTTATTAAAAACACACATGCAAAGTTTATTGTACCTACAAAGCCTGGAATGAACCCATCTTAAATCTCACATGTGGAACACCACGCTCCATTGCTTCTCACTACGAGCTGCTGATATTGTAAAGAGAAAACGTCTCGGGTTGGCACTGATGTTATCCGGGGCTACACTTCCACCAAAACCCTGCACAAAGTCTCCAAAAGGAAATGAAGGCAAATGAATGAGTTGGAGCGAGGGAACATCCTGAACATGACGCCAGTGAAACGAGACAATACAGCAGCGTAATGGAACAATATGATGTTTGATATTTGTTCACGTCCTGTAACATTCAGAGCTGCAGCAACATCTGTTCATAAATTCAGCCCAAAAATGGTACACTTTGTCCTCGGTGGCCATGTTTATGTTTAGATAAGTCCAGAGTGTGCTGAAATGTGCGACTCACATGCACAACAATTTTTTTTTTTTTTTTAAATAACATGATAGTTTCCATGACTTTTATTCTCACCTCAAAAAATGATTAATTTCACGCTTTTCTATAGAGATATTCATTTGTATTTCCCAGAACTGGAAGGAAAATGTGTCAGATTGACTAGAGATACGTTTATTTCATCAACGTGAACCAAAAGTATTTTCACAGAAAGGTGTCAAGTTGATTAACTGGTTTTGGCAGCATTAACCACAAGAAACAAAACACTGCACTTTCAAAGACAGGATTCTGTGAAGTGTGTTCAATCCCAGGGCTTTCTTGCACATTGCATTGCAGCGATCCAAATTTGTTTTCCTGCTGAAAAAAGGGCGAATGTTCAAAACTTCCACAGAACGGACTGAAAAGGGTCAATAGCAGGTCTGCTATTGATGGTGCAGAATAAAAAACAAACATCGACTCTGCGTATAATCGGGATTACAACATTTTATATTCTGAAGCTCGAGGCCAGAAAAGTTTCCAAAAAAAAAAAAAAAAATTCACAATTGTGACTCTGTAACTGGATAAGGCATCCATGAATAAATCTATTTTGCCAACTTTTCAACGCTTTGGCTAATAACATTCACAGACCAGAAGCATTTGGTGTTCAACAAACATGAGAAAAGCAAACAGCCCAAAAGTTTGCCATGTTTGAACAAGAATGCTCCGAGAGCACAACACTCCCCGCTGGCAACTCCGCCATAACTCTGGTAAAACGTGACTGAATTGAACGAAACTGCAACATGCGTATTATCAGCACAAAGAATCCTGTCAAGTTTGGTGAAATTCCTCCAAAAATTGTGAGAGGAGTTGATTTCAGAAGGCGAGTACCCTTCCCAGGACAGACGGATGCACGGACATCGCCACGACATAATCCCCCTTTGGGCCTTTCGACCAGCAGGGGATAATAAAAATTGTGAGGGACGCTGATTTCAGAAAGCAAGCACACCTTGATGAAATTGCCAAAATTTGTTAATCAGTCATCAAGGGCATAACTCTGGTAAAATTTGTCCAAATTAAATGAAGTTATACGCATATTCAAATTGTCATATAACAAAGACTTTTGCCAAGTTTGGCGAAATTCCTCCACAAATTGTGAGAGGAGTTGATTTCAGAAGAACGTACACCCTCATGAAATTGTCAAAGTTATTTAATCAAGGGTCAAAACTGGGAAAATTTTCACAAACGAAGTTAAGGGTGTTTAAAGGAACCAAAGCGGCTGTGGTAAGTTCCAAAAGGAAGTTGAGTTTCCCTGCTACAGTCACGTGACCAACTACGGCAAACAAAGAAGGTTAAAACTACAGTGAAAAAGGCAAAGTGAACCCGGTGCGCTTTTTGTTCACAATGCGCAGATTAGGCGAACCGTACCGTTGATTTTTAGCGAACCGTACTGAGACCACCTCCTGAGGTGGTCTCAGTTCGGTTCGCTTTAAAGGGGTCTGGGTACGGTTGGAGTGTTCACATATGCGCAAAAAATGCCGAGTCATCGATCTGAGTTCGGTTAGATGGCTGAAAGGGACCAAGTGTGAAAACACCCTAAATCTTAATATGCGTATTACAGTCATATTAAAAGGCCTTTTGCTGAGTTTCAAGAAATTCATCCAAAAATTGAGAGAGGAGTTTATTTCAGAAGGCAAGCACACCTTCATGAAATTGTCCAAGTATAATTTTGTTAATCAAAGGCTGTAACTCTGGTAAAATGCAATCAAACTGAACAAAATAACGTGTATTAACGACATACAACAATGCCTCTCGTCAAGTTTGGTGAAATTCATCCAAAAATCGAGAGAGGAGTTGATTTCGGAAGGAAAACACGCTCATCAAATTGTCAAATTATAATTTTGTTAATCAAGGGCTGTAACTCTGGGGCAATGTGACCGAATTTAACGAAGTTGCAATATGCGTATTACCGACATATCACAAAGAATCCTTCCAAGTTTCGAGAAATTCCTCCAAAAATTGTGAGAGGAGTTGATTTCAGAAGGTGAGCGCTCTTCCCGGGACGGACGGACAGCCATCGCCGCGACATAATCCCCCTTCGGGTCTTTCAGCCACTGAGGGATAAAAACTTAAAGATGTTCATAATCAGATGCGTTTGTAAATAAGGTTTCTTTTCAATGAGACGTGAGAATATTAACCTCATCATTGTCAACAGTACAGGTTTCTATAGCGAACCCTCCCAGCTACATCCACCCAACAAGGCACCGCCCATTTCTGCTCCTTTTCCAGCTTTATTTTTCCTTGTAATGTTTCTATACACATTTAAGGAGTGGTCACATGGCAGGATAAAAATAAAGCATGGTTTCTGCATGTGTACATGTCAAACAGGAAATGGAAAATCTCAGCAGGTAGAAACTAAAGCTGTGAGCAAGGAAGTGATGAAACTTCGGACCAGCGTGAGGAAAGCCGGACCTGATTTCATCGCAAGAATAGCTCAATTTGCATGTCGCTTGCGATGAAATCGTGGCTTTGTGTCAAGCACTTGCGTACAAACTTGCTTCGCTTTTTTGCTTGCATGTGTGACCGTAGAGTGACGGGTGTGGAAAACTTGCGGACGTCATGTGACGAGCAAGTTAATTTCAAAAGTATTTCCACATCGTACACTGTGAACTACTTACAGACCTAAAAACAAGCTCCACAACACTGTTAGTCGTCAAACTGATTATTAAAAAAAAGAAACCCGCCGTTACCTGGATAAGAAAATGTTTCCTGAATTGACAGAAGCCTACCTGAGCTAGAGCCCTGCACTCCCGCGGGAGTCCCGCGGGACCCGCTGCAAAGCAATGTGGCACGGGACAAATTTTGAAAGCTCGTTGTGGGCGCGGGCGGGACCGGAAGTGCACATATGCACGCGCGGGCGGGAGTGGGAGTGCACATACGTGGTGCGGGTGGGAGCGGTGATGAGCTGCAGTCCCGCTAACTAAAAATGTGTTTGAAATAAAATTTATAAATTATTAATTTATGTCTATCATATATAATTTGTGCTGGATATTTTATTTGGCATTAATAAAAACATTTTAAGATGCCTAAATTTGCAGAGAGAGTCAGATTGCCAGATTGAGTGAGGAACGGCATCTTAAACTTGCCATTGATCACCCTAACGGGAAGTCCTTTGATCACTCTAATGACTCACAGTTCACACCCAGCTAGCAAGAGAACCATGAGTGAAGTGATTTACTGCTTGCGTTAGTCTACAACTTTAATCAGAGAGACAGGTTACACAGTGACGGTAGGCTTGACTCAATGCTATCCCAGAAATCCTTCCTGTAATATGCAAATTTGGCCGTCCAATCAGAGGCGGCCACATTTGCATATTACAGGAAGGATTTCTGGGATAGCATTGAGTCAAGCCTACCGTCACTGTGTAACCTGTCTCTCTGATTAAAGTTGTAGACTAACGCAACAAGTAAATCAATTCACTTCTCTTACTAGCTCTGCTTTGCAATAAAAAAAACAAACAAACAAACAAACAAAAAAAAACACCATTGGTACAAAGCAAGCCCATTCACTTTTTTATGCTGATCAGAGAATTACAATGGTTTCTCATGTGATAATGTGCGATTCGCGATTAAATATTTTAATCGCTTGACAGCACTAATTATTATTATTATTATTATTATTAGAGACACTACATGCTGAATTCAGAAACAAGGTAAACAATAACAAACGTGAACGTGAGCTGTAGATATTTATGCTCAAATCCACTCAAAGTAGGGGGCGGGGCACCATCACGCTGTGTCAAGACAAGAACTTTCCTGAGAAATAACGCGAACGTCTGCATCATGCGGGATTTGCGGGCGGGAGCGGGACAAAATATGGCAGGCCCGGGAGGGAGCGGGACTGAAAATCATAATTCTTTGCGGGCGCGGGCGGGAGCGGGACTGAAAATCATAATTCTTTGCGGGCGTGGGCGGGACTGAAAAATCCGACCCACGCAGACCTCTAACCTGAGCAGGCACTCAGGCTGGATTATACTCACTTAACGACATGGAGGCATATGCATGATCCTCAGAAATTAAAAAGACGCAAAGATACTTCATTTGCCCTCACGCGTACGTGCACAGCTGCTATGCGAGGGAGTATGTAAAACAAAATCATATGCACATCTGGAGGATTAAATGAGGCATCTGCTAGATGGCACATCAGACCCAAAACATCCCTGTCGTTCTGATTTCAAAGTCGAGGTGTAAAAGTTTAGTGATTTCATGCACAGCGATGCTGCACACACTGAGGAGCTCCGTTCCTCTAAACTTTCTGCTGTTATCGTGATTGATGTCATGAACTGCATCTAAAATCTCCCTTTAAAAACATTTCAATCAACCTCAGGTTTGTTTCTCTCCTGAAAGAGGAACCTCTCCCCAACCTGCCTCCAGCCATCCTGATCGCAGTCCAACCGAGTCCACAGCGGTCCCGGAAAATTATCCCGCCATCCCTTTTTTGGTCTTGTCCACCTCCTTGGTGTCCATTCGGTCACTTCAGCAGTCCGGCTCCGTGTCCTGCCCAGTGCCGTAATGATTTTCCGACGGCCTTGATAATGTCCACCATTCCTGTTTTCTGTCTTATCCAGGTGTTGCTTTTCTGGTCTCTTAGCGTTATCCCTAACATAATGCGCTCCATCTTTCTTTGTGCTACCGCCAGCATCTCCATTTAAGCATTTGTTAGGGCCCAAGTTTCGTGACCATAGATCATCACAGGTAGGATGTATTCGTCCAAAACTTGTCTTTCTATTCTCATACGTGCTTTTTCATGATATTAAAATAATAAATTACTATTCTGCAATTTCTAGATTAGTACTCGAAACGCACCTTTAAGACTTTTTTTTTTTTATTCAAACTAACGTGTTTTCCTGTTACAGTTGGCAGTCAAGTTTATTTGTATAGCGCTTTTAACAAGAGACATTGTTGCAAAGCAGCTTTACAGAATTTTAATGACTTAAAACATGAGCTAATTTTATCCCTAATCTATCTCCAATGAACAAGCCTGTGGCGACGGTGGCAAGGAAAAACTCCCTCAGACGACGAGAGGAAGAAACCTCAAGAGGAACCAGACTCAAAAGGGAACCCATCCTCATTTTACTCATAGTATTCAATAACAGTCTAGAACAGTCCAAAAGTACCCCTTTTCCACCAAATCAGTTCCAGGGCTGGTTCGGGGCCGGTGCTGGTGCTGGTTCACAACTCGTTCAACTTGTGAGCCAGCTGAGAACCAGTTTGCTTTTCCATAGCTCGGGGTGCTAAGCGGAGACACGTCATTACGTTGCTGTATACGTCAGTTACGTCGCTGCGTTTGCATAAACCTTGGCGCGAACATCGTAGCAACAACAACACGGAGAAGAAGCAGCAGCAGCAACAACAACAATAATAATGGATGACTTCGCGTTTGTACAGCTGCTGCTTCTCACCGCTTAAAAATGGCGACCTTTCTATTGTTGTTCGTCTTAACAACTCCGCCCCCCCACTGACGTAAGCGGTTCTTTCCTCTGGCCCAGCAGAGAGTTGGTGCTAGCCTGGAACTGGTTTTTCTGGCCCCAGAGCCAGTTCTTTGTCAGTGGAAACAGAAAACCCGGTTCCAAACTAAGCACTGGCCCCGAACCAGCCCTGGAACTGCTTTGGTGGAAAAGGGGCAAAGTATGCAATTTGAGACAAAGCTAAATTTACTTGGTTTTGGACAAAGTCACGTGGCGTTATACTGTCCACTGTACCATTATTTACATTGGCATCGTGTTAAACTCTGAGGACGCGCACAAGCGGCTAGCCAAATTACCACAGGAGACGTGCGGTGGCCATCTTGGAAACGCCTAATTAACAGCAAGTATAGATGACTTGTAACCACCTGATCAAAATGTGCTACGTCATGATGGTGGATACACAAAGCAACTCGGACAGCAGCCGCTGAAAGTGTGTCTGTAAACAATGCTGAATTTTCTCAGTATTACTACGATTTGAACAGTCGAGCGAAGATTCGATACAAAGAGAAGATAGAGGTGTGTGGTTTTGACCTGTATTATTTAAAAAAAAGTCAGACTTTTCTGAAGATAACACGCTTCTACAGACCATCGAGTCCTCAGATATCGCGTTCTATCTGGTTTGGCTGCCGAAGAATCAAGTCCGACCTTGGACAAAACACAGCCCGTTTTCTGAGTGGGTGCCCGGTTTGGATTGTTTCTATCGTATAATTTTGCTCGCGTGCCTAGCAGCGAAATGGTAATACACGTGTTAAAATTATAACAACGACCGAGTGAACCACGACAAGAGAACACTCATTTTATAGCAAAATTCTAGCAACACGAAATAAAATTCTTCCATGACATTAATCAAGAAAAGTTTTTGAATCTCACCTGAGATAAAATGATCACAGCAAACACGAGCTGTTTTGGTTTTATCCTCTGTTAGATCAGCCGCGCTCGTTTCCTCTCCGTACTAAGCCTCAGAGTTTCCTCGCCCGCTTTCCGAATCACGGACGCAATTCTAAAAAATTGGAACGTGCCACGGGTCACGAGTCCTGTTGTGACCACAACCATATACAGCACAAAGATATGGTACAGCTAAAAGAACGTTTAAGCAGTGGAAAAACAAAGAGTTGCAGACGCGTGACTATGTTTTGTATGGAATATCGCTTGACCCCGCGTTTGTATATCCACCAACATGGCCGACATCCGGGTTTCTATTTTGCTTTGACGTCACTTGCAAGTCAAGGATAAATCAGCGCGTGTTGGTATTGCACCACACAGAATCGGTGGGAGCATTAGAGCACTACGTAACAAACAAACAATGTCTCAAAATGCAAACTACAAACTGATGAATACCAGTTTTCATATTCTAGTTCATATTTGCATTTTAAAAACCCCCGTCACCTTCAAACCTTCCAAAAACTGTTTTGCATACCAGTGTTCTGCGTCTTCTACAACCCAAGATCGTAACTTGATTTGAGATCCAGTTCATGATGACGATCGCAACAACAGCGGACAGCTTTAAAGAGAAACGCGGCTTGAGCCTGTGCCACATTTTGATCCGGATGACTGACAACCTTGCGTTCATGTCGAGGAAAAACAAACATCATGACACTTGGAAACACAAAGCTTCCCCCCCCCCCCGAGACTGGTCAGACGTCAGATTCAAGTCGGTGTTAACCTTCACAGTCTGCAAGTCTGAAGCTTCTAAGTGTGAGCAAACCACTCGCGCACAGTTCTTATTTTTTTAACCACCACACCAGACATGGGTTTTAGATAAACATCAGTGTAAGCAGAGAAAACGGTGAGCTAAAGGATAGTCGAGTGGGTGGTTGTTTTTAAAGTTTAAAATGAAGAAACGCGGCCATACAACATTTCCGTGATCAGACTGCATAAACCTGAGCGAAAATAATGCATGGAGTTTCCCCTGATGATACACCTCACAACAACAGTCAGAACCATACACAGCAGCAGTAACCGAAACGAGTGCCGTGACGGAGCGTACCACACGTAGGAGTCTCGCCTCAAACAGACCACGAGATTTCTCACAGCACTCTGAAACATTTGTACACTGATGATCAGCAACAGGGTTTCTCCTGCTGTAGAATAACCACCTGGCCGTGATCATCATTTACGGCTTCCTTGATTAAACATAATTGACAGTGACCTCAAGAGCTCAGCTGAGGTTTGTTTATATATATATATATATATATATATATATATATATATATATAAAAACTGATATGTTAAAACTCACAAGCCGCCTTTTAATACGTTTTAACCGTCTGCCAGGTCGTATATTAAGATTTTCAGGTCTAATTTGCAGAGCTCTAATTATAGTGATGTAGTTCAATGGCTTACGTGATTTGAAATGCAAGAAAATTAATTAAAAATGAAAATAAATAAATAAATACACACACACCACCGTTCAAAAGTTTGGGGTCCCTTTGAAATGTCCTTATTTCTGAAAGAAAAGCACTGTTCTTATCAATGAAGATCACTTTAAACTAATCAGAAATCCACTCTATACATTGCTAATGTGGTAAATGACTATTCTAGCTGCAAATGTCTGGTTTTTGGTGCAATATCTCCATAGGTGTATAGAGGCCCATTTCCAGCAACTCTCACTCCAGTGTTCTAATGGTACAATGTGTTTGTTCATTGCCTCAGAAGGCTAATGGATGATTAGAAAACCCTTGTACAATCATGTTAGCACAGCTGAAAACAGTTGAGCTCTTTAGAGAAGCTATAAAACTGACCTTCCGTTGAGCAGATTGAGTTTCTGGAGCATCACATTTGTGGGGTCGATTAAATGCTCAAAATGGCCAGAAAAATGTCTTGACTATATTTTCTATTCATTTTACAACTTATGGTGGGAAATAAAAGTGTGACTTTTCATGGAAAACACAATTGTCTGGGTGACCCCAAACTTTTGAACGGTAGCATGCATGCGTGTGTATATAAAATTTACCAGCTTAAGGTCGGTCCGTATGGTGAAATACCGTGACCTCGGCCTTGAATACTGACCTCGGCCCAGAGGGCCTCGCTCAGTACTTTCAAGACCTCGGTCACGTTATTTCACCATACGGACCGACCTTAAGCTGGTAAATAATATATTTTTTTCTTTACCAAATTCTAACAGAAAACGAGAGCGCCCAAAAGGGAAAACCCGAGCCGAGCCGCCATTTTGAATCCTCATTCACGGCTGTAATGCAAATTGCTTCCTCCTCGGTATACAAGTGCACTTCCATGGCAGGGGGAAAAAAAACCCACTACATTTTGCCCCTATTTACACAAATAGGAGTCATTCAGGATTCAGCCATGTTTTCGCTTGGTGTTAGCAAGTTACAGGTTTTTAGCCTTCACCTGAAATGTTTTCTTTTATTTCTTCTTCCTCAGGGTAGTAAAACTCGCTTTCGCTGTGAACACTGTCGTTATCGCTATCCATGCTGTAAAATTAATGCTATTCTCCTGAGAAATGCTGCTAAAATTTATACGATTTTTGATAATCTTATGAATAAATCTTATTTTAAAAAAATAGATAAAATGTTGACCAAAAAAATGCTACCATGTTCATTATTGTGTACGAGCAAGTCGCCAGAGGTCCGTAACCGGGTCTGTAACTGGCTCACCAGCCAATCAGAGCGCAGGATTTGATGGAAACTGGACCGCGAAAAAAATAAATCATTTTATTCTTACTAATCATGATTGCAGTCCTGAGTGCAATCATTGTGATTATACATGTTATATGCTCAATTCTTCTTCGTCGGGGTTAATTAATTTTCTCTAAAAGCAAGTTGAATACTTTATTTCTCATATAACACAATTGTTCACGTGATCAGATTTAAAAGCAGACGGCCGTTAGATTTCATAAAATCAGTGAAATTGAGTTCCCTCTGAAATGTGGTCATTGTGATGGGTTTATTTCTGTAATATCTCACAAAATATCAGGTCAGTCTGTGGCTGGGAAGTTATTTAATCTGAGGGGATTCCCGAGCAAATAATGTGCATGAAATCGCGCAGTCAGAGGAAGTCTGTGTGCGCGTTTACTTTTGAGCGTGCACTGACAGTTCCATCATTCTGTCGCGAAACAAACAGCTGATCACACCGAGGTGCTCGCTGACCACCGATATTTATTAGTTTGGTCCTGCGTTTCCTTTCCTTTGTCTATAACATAACGCCTTTTCTTCTCTCTCTGTTACTGTAGTCGGTTTTTCACGTTTCATTCGCACACTCGCGTCCTCTATTTTTCTCGCCCGTTTCAAATTTGTATCCCACAATGCCTTGTGTGAACAGGGAAAGCCCACCATGCGATGCATGACGTAGTATCTTGAATTGGGTCACGGTGAAGCAGGAAAAAATAGCAGAGAATTTACAGCCACATGGCCCTAAATTCATTAATGGTTCTATAACTAATAAAAGTTGGAAGTCCGTGATTCAAATTCAGTAGCTTTCGATCCACTGAACAAAAATAATTGGGTGTCGGGGAAAATTCTTATGACCCAAACTTGAAAAATCTGAAAGGCAGTACAGCTTTAAAAACGTGTAGAGGCTTTTGCACCATCACGTGGCCCCATAGCAACAGTAACTACGCTGCCATGACAGGAGGCAGGCTAAAACAAAATGGCAAGAAGAGACAGAGCGTGTCTTGTCCTGAAATATCAGGATTCTTTAGGACCTGAAGAGTGTAAAAATTACGAAAAAAAAGCTACAATTCATCAATAATATATCCCTACAATGTCACGCATCACTTTTTTTGGGGGGGGGGATTCGATGGAAATGTGGCCTGATGAAATTCCCTGACATTGTGACCTACTTGCTGCGAGTCTTTACACGAAAGATCAAATGAAGGCCGACAAAAGGCTCAAAGCTTACCAGTTTTTTGTGGCTGGTTGGGTAAAATGCGTCTTTGTAGGTAAAGCAGCAGAAAATGTGAAGCTTTGAATTGGAAAGGTTGGTATTTGAGGGATTGCCTTGTTTACTTCCACTGGTCATCGACAACGAGTCACTAAGCTTATGTTTGTTATTATTTCTACCCACAGGGGCTTCAAAGTTTGGGAGAATAGCAGGGTACAAATAATTTACAGCAGGGTGCAAAATGGTAAAATGTCTGCCAGCGGCAGACATAATGCATGCAAAGCGTGCAGGGATGGATGGATTATATTTTATATATATGAGAGAGATATGCAAGTACGAATTTTTCATGGGGCGGGATGGTTTGGAACAGGCCATCTAAAATTGGGATAACATTGAGGCGGGGCGTCTAGCTTAAGCTTGATTAGCGTTGTTACGCACGCCAGTGTTTCCCACAAATTTTGGAGACTATGGGGGAGGCGCGGGGGTTGTTTAAAATAGAGTGATATGTTAAATATTAAGTTATTACTGAAAAACTATTGATTAAAAAAACACTGAGAAATGATCCTATAAACAACTACCAATATAAAAGATTACCAGGACTACAAAAATGCAGAAAAATAGGCTTTACTTATCCAAATGCATAGAACCTCACAGCACAACATGAAGTTACCTTAAAATATAATATAAATGCCTCAGCTTTCATGTAAGAAAAAAACTATTAATACTAGTACTGTGTGCAGGCAGTCTCTCCTGAAGACTAAATTACACAATAATTATAAACTAATAAAATAAATGGCTCAGGCTTCATAGAAGAAAAAAACAATTTGAACAGAATCTCACAGTATGATGCTGAAGCTGCCTAAACAATGGAAAATAAAATATCATTTTGGCAAAAACGTTGGCATCCATTAATTTCTTGTATTAAGTAAAAAAAAAATATATATGTTGCCAGATACTGCTGACGTTTTACAGCCCAAAATATATTCAAAACCCGCCAAAATGCACTTAAAACCGCCCAGATTGGGCGGGAAACCTCCCAATCTGGCAACACAGGCGGCAGTAATGGCTGCACTTGTGTCAAGGATGTAAAACACAGTTGACGCGGCAATGGACATACATGACATAGTGGATGTAATTTACGTTCACAACTTTTTTTTTTTTTTGCTGTCAAATATTTAATATTAAATTTTGTGACTCGACTGACAATAGCCGGCGGCATAACGAGCCATAGCCGGCGGCATAACGAGCCATAGCTGGCGATTTGCCGCCGGTGACCGGCTACTTTTGAGACCGCTGTACCCAGGTTAACCACTCGCAGCGACTAAACAAGATTCCTTTGAAACCTTGGCTCACTGTTAAAAATGATGGAAGCGTATTAACAGCCCGCTGCAGCTGTATGGCTGGCTGGGGTCGAACCTGCTCGCATGGAGATGCGTTCCTGTTTGTAGGTGAAGCAGGAATTCGAATGATTAAAGCGAAAACGTCTGTACCTTGTAAATGGCTTATGCCTACCCAAAAAAAAAACCCCCGCAACTAATTTTTTTTTTTTTTTTGGAATTCCTACCTTCATGAAAATGAAGTCAGCGGACCACAGGGTTTTTGATCTCTCCGTTCAACACAGAGTCCTGCCGAATGTTTGGGAACCATTTTTCCCCTTCTACATTTAGAAATCTCTAGTTCCCCCCCATATATTTATATGCCTTCTAGTGCATCCTCAGCTCACTAACCATTTCCCTCTATGAAATTTCCCTCCAGATGTATGTGCTTGGCTTTCTCAGTTACCCTCTGTAGTACACTGCCCGGCTCTGTAACATAACTACATACGCTACGGTGTGGTCACATGGTCCGGCTCAGCCAATCCGAGAACGAGAACCGATCAACAGATATAGTGTCGCTTCCGTTCATGCTCGACCTGAATCGAAGACAATTTCGTGGTGGAATAATTGGATTTGCAGCAAATTATGGGCAGCGGAGATGACATAATCACTTGAACATAAGGCAAGTTTTTGGTTTTTTTTTTTTTTGGGGATCAAGTAGCTGACGCAGACCGTCTGTAGGTGGAGAAAAACGCCGGTCGCCAGTGCTTGTGGACATCTCTGCCCCTGATGAATTACTTTTGGTAAGTTTAAAAAAAAAACAAAAAAACAAAAAAAACACGTCTGTTTCGTTCAGAATGATTTGCACATCTAAAAACGCAGCAAAACCTCATTCATCATAACTAACTTGTAGGACTTTGTTCAGACAAGCTGCCTGCTTTCATGGTGGTGTAGTTACCGTTGCTACAGGGGTCACATGATGGTGTAAAGCCTCTATTAAGATGGTGAAGGTTTCTCAAAGGAAATGTAACATTATTGGGAGGAGCATCCAGTGTCCGTGATAAGGCCGGGTTTTTAGTTTTGTGTTGCTCAAACCTATCGCTTCCTAAAACACCGAATCTAAGTGTGATTTAAAAAAACAAAAAAACAAAACAAAAAAAACCAGTAGTATGTTATTTCCCAGCTGGGAGGTCCGTATGGTGAAATACCGTGACCGAAGTCTTGAAAGTACTGAGCGAGGCCCTCTGGGCCGAGGTCAGTATTCAAGGTCGAGGTCACGGTATTTCACCATACGGACCGACCTTAAGCTGGTAAATATATTTATTTTTTTCTTTACCAAATTCTAACAGAAAACGAGAGCGCCCGAAAGGGAAAACCGAGCCGAGCCGCCATTTTGAATCCTCATTCACGGCTGTAATGCAAATTGCTTCCTCCTCGGTATACAAGTGCACTTCCATGGCAGGAAGAAAAAACTACATTTTGCCGCCTATGTAGTCCCCTATTTATACAAAATTGAGTCATTCAGGATTCAGCCATGTTTTTGCTCGGCGTTAGCAAGTTAGAGGTTTTTAGCTTTCTCCTGAAATGTTTCTTACATTTCTTCTTCCTCAGGGTAGTAAAACTCGCTTTCACTGTGAACACTTATCGCTATCCATGCTGTAAAATTAATGCTATTTTCCTGAGAAATGCTGGCAAAAATTTATAAGATTTTTGACAATTTTATTAAAAAAAATTTAAAAATTAAAAAAAAAAATGTTGACAAAAAAAGCTACGTTTGTTGTGAATGAGCGAGTCGCCAGAGGGCCGTAACTGGGGTCCGTACCGTAGGATACGGACCCGCTCGCCAGCCAATCAGAGCGCAGGATTTGATAGAAACAGCACTGCAAAAAAAAAATAAATAAATTAACCTTTTAGTTTTAGCAGAATTTGTAGCACAGTTAGTATGAGATAAGAGAGTGTTAGCCAACATCCTGTCTGGCTCTTAGGAGTGTCCAGGACATGGGAGTGAGTACTCTGCAAGTTTCACTGAACCCACAGCATATGGGACACGGCTTACAAGAGCCAAGAGCAAAACGTCTCGAAGCGCTCCACACAGAGAGGAATGTGGAGCGACGTGTCGAGGCTCCGATGTGGACGGATCCGTTCCAAACCGCCCACTCAGTCTGCACACGAAAGCTCTTCGCTTTTAGCCTCAGGCTGTCCAAAACACAGTTTCCAGCTCAACATTTCTCACACACAGCGATTGTTTGCCTCTGACTAACTGCATTCTTCATGACTCACCTTGTGATGAGATGGGTGGGCGGACCACATGACCATATATTCCACACCCAGAAAAGTGCCAGTGAAAAACAAGAGAAAAGAGGAAGTCAGCGTTTCAAAAGCACGATGACTGAAGAGGGAAGGAAAAAAAAAATTCCACCTCCCAAATCAGAGCGCACACACCCCTAACTGGAAGTTCAAGTACGAGCAAAGGAAGGCATCCTGAAGCGAAGAGTTAATCACAGAGGCAGGACGGACAGGACGATAAAACCGAAAGGCTTCAGCGAGAGATCGGAGTGATCTTTTAGGATTATTACTCCTCACGCAATCAAACATGCAGTGTAATAACAACATGTCCCATGACACTCAAGATCCTCCAATGACAGACCTGTGATAAAAGATCAAAGAAAATCACTGGCTAAAAAACAACACAGATGGTCCATTACGCAAAGCCGCCTGGATGCGGCAAAAATATTTTTCTTTCTGCCCTTTAGTACGCGTGGTAGCTTTATGACTCACTCTACATCGGGTCAGACACGCAAACTGGAAACATCACGCTAAATAAAATCCACAAGTCAGAATTTTAAGTCAGTTCTTCGTCGGCGCACCAGTTAGTCAAAAAAAAAAAAAAAAAAAGGACTTACAATCTACGGAGGTTTTTTAGTCAAAAATGTCATAGCATTGCACGTTCAACTGAGGACCAAAGGATTCTTTTACAACATAAAAATATCGAGGAGTTGAATGAAAAATTCATTTTTGGGTCTTTTTCCATGTTTAACCTGCTTTACAGTCGGCCTCTCCGATTTACTTTACACTTCACTCTTGTATATTTTGGTATAAACAAACAGACTTAAAGGGTATAGTCAGCAGGCTTTCGTCTAAACCGGGGAACAGGGGTGCTGCGCCCTCTTACTCTCAGCGTGCGCCCTCTTACCGAAATGCCGATTGAACCCCAAGTCACACTTAGGCTATGCACTTATATGCTACTGCACAACATGCAATCTTTCTCAAAACGATCTTTTCTCCGTGAAAACATCCCAGCAACACCACATGACAATGTGTCTGATCATCAAATACGTTATAATTACTCCAAAAATATTCCAATCGTAGTAGATACACCGCCAGACGGTGCAAAAACGATCCGAATTGGCGTTTTCCAGACTGAGGCGCCATGTTGTTTAGTTGTTTACTTGTCGCGGCTGCTCTCGCGAGATTTGACATGGGTTACATACAAGGTCAGCTGACTTGTAGAGCGAGATTTCTTGAGACTGAATGACCTTTCACCCACCGGCGCGGGAGCTTTTGACAGAAGTAGTTCGCGAGTTGTTTTTGTTGACACTTGGGCATTTAAAGACGTCATCCCGCGGCACGAAGCGGAAGAAAGCCAAAGACTGTCTGGGGCAGAAGAAGATTACTTCTTTCTTTGTCAATGTTGACAGATAGCCTCTCAGATAGCCTCAGAATATCCCACTGTAGCCTCAATTTTTCAAAGGCACCATCCCCCCCCTTCGCCATGGTGAGCGCCCTCATACTAAACTTTTCTAGAAAAAACCCTGGTCAGTGATGTTTCCTGTAAATAAGCTGAATCTTGTGGTTTTGTGGTACAGCGGTCTAGTGGTTAGTACTGTCGCCTCACAGCAAGAAGGCTCTGGGTTTGAGCCCGGCAGCCAACAGGGGCCGTTTTGCGTGGAGTTTGCACGGGTTTCCTCCGGTTCCCCCGTGGGGCGACCTCAGGCTGAAATGCCCTTGAGCGAGGCACCTAACCCCTAACTGCTCCATGGGTGCTGTTAGCATGGCTGCCCACTGCTCTGGGTATGCATGCGTGCGAGCTCACTGCTCACGTGCGTGTTCACTGCTTCAAATGGGTGAAATACCGAGAGGAATTTCACAAGTGTACGTGTGACGAATAAAGTTGTTCTTAAATCTCAAAACACCACACCTTTCTGACTTGACATCGCTCAGGATTTTCCTCTGAACAGATCTCTTACTGAAGATGCTCCGAGTCATTAAAATCACTGACTGCACCGTTCAAACAAAAGGGTTTTTTTTTTATCTTTGATAATGCTTTAACAGCAGCGCTTAATCCTTTTAAAAGGATTTTTGCCTGCGAGGGTTTTTAAAGATGAACATCATGAACGAAAAGGAAATATACGAGTGTGGAAGCTGTCGAGTCTCTTAAAGGGGAACTGAATGCAAATTTATTACCGAAATTCTATTTCTCATTTTGTTAAATATCGGAACGCATTTTTGATCGCATTTTTATAGCAAGTTATGAGTGTCTGAAATATGCTCTGTAATATACATCAGTCCGTATGTCAAAGCGATGGCCATAAACGAGATTCGTTGAGACCTGTGCGAGACATCGTAGGACGGAAGTAAAACGTACAGCGGAAATCAAAGTGACCGACATCTGCCAACTTTGTCAAAAGACAAGCGCGTCCTCTTTCGAACGCTGATGTAATCAAGCTGGAAGTTTTCCCTGTGTCCGAAATCGCTCCCTACTCACTATACAGGGCACTATATGGTTGGGAGGCCATTTTGTCGTGCTGTCCGAAACCTTAGTGAGGATTACGAGGGAAATGCGCTCAGTATAATATGTATTTATCACAAAAATGCACACGTATTTATTTTGAAAACCCACCAGCCGCCTGATCTGGCACGTTTTAATTGTGTGACAGTAACGACGTAAATACCAGCGCAACGGACTCGTCCTTATCCTGTCGTCTTTCCAACTCTTCTCAGTTGGTTCAAAGTCGTATGGAATAATCTCCATGTCACGTACACGAGGGAGGCGGATGTATGCGCAGAAGTTTAATAAAGTGCAGAATATATATACACAGGCAAACAATCCAAAACGGCAGGAGAGATCAAAAACGAGAATACAGGCAAAAGGGTCGGTCGAGGCACAAACAGTACATCAAAGACTAAGCGAGGACAAGAACGAGAAACAGGCACAAGGATTGTGAAACAGGAAATCAAGACAATGGGTAGAAAGGCTCGGTAATGCGCATCATAATACTTCACGATGCAAATGCATCAGCGCAGTCCTTAAATATGCAAACACATAGCTCAGGTGCGCCTTGTTCACGGCACGCGTGCTGGAGTCCACTCGGCGCGCCTTCAGGTGGACGCGCCACAGCGCGCAGGACGGACACTCCATCACTGATGTAGCTGGCAAATCTTGAAATTAATCTAAATTGGAACGATACGGCGATCTGACCGCTGTGTAAACAGTTTTCAAAATGGCAGCGTTGACACTTCACGTTTGAAGCCTCGCACAAGTCTCGTGAAGATCGTGTGGATAAGCGACGCCTGCCGTGGACCAAACGAACTAGGGAAGGTGAAAACTAAAAAAAAATAAAAATCATCTTGACCGACCACCGAGCCTCATTAGCCAGTTAAAGTCAGTTAACCTATGAGTTTAAAATTCTAGAATTGGAATTATTAGAATCTATTCTAAATCTAACCGCGAGCATCCGCACATTTAGTCCCAGTCGCTGCCCTCCACTCACATTACCTTTTCTACAGCGCCAAACATTTAGTCAAACGCGGCACTGATGTCGAGGGGTTTGTATTGGAGCGGAGGACAAATGGCTCCAGCTTAGAGACAGTTTCAGTTGGCCATGATGGCGTTGAAAATAAAGGCCCTGTCCACACGGCAACGGATTCAGGTGAATCTGATAAAATTGTTTATCGTTTCAGCCTGGCGTCCACACGGCACCGGCGTTTTGGGTGCCCCAAAACAAAATCTTTTGAGAACGGGTTCCAGAGTGGAAAGATCTGGCAACGTTGCCATTGCGAAGTCGTCTGGATGAGTAGAACGGATTTGTTTACGATGATGTCACAACCACATGACGGTCAGTGCTTCACGCCGGGTAGAAGTGTAACGAACTCGATGCGAGTTGTCAACAAATCCTATAACTTGGTTCATGAAACGCGCTTACAAAATATTTTCACTGTGAATATTTATTGTGTAATGATGCAGAGAGAGAGAGAGAGAGAGAGAGAGAGAGAGAGAGAGAGAGAGAGACTGCCCTTACGGCAGAGTCAATCCCGCCAGCAAAAATAGGGAAAAAAAAGGAGCGATCTCACCTCTTCAGATGTTGGTTTAAGTCCTACAATACATTCCTCAAAAAGAGCGTAGAAGAACAAATTAATCCATCAACGTGTAGCATTCAATTTATTCCGGACCATTAAAGACGCCGCCTTCCGCGTAGAATCATACGTCATCCTCGCCGCCATATTGGATGGGTCAAAGTGGAGAATAAAGATGCCTCATTCATGTGCTGCGTTTAACTGTACCAACAGGTTTACCGTCCAAACGAGATCACATGGGATTACCTTTCACAGGTGAGACTGGAAAAATACTTTTCATTGTATTTGGTCATTATAACGTAACTTTACGAACAGATTTTCCTGACTTTGTGGCTAATATGAAGTCTCGCGCATAGTTTATGCGCATGCGTCCTTACTTCTTCTATTGTCCTGGTGTCTCCGATGGGACCGTCTTACAGCGCCCCTAGAGGTGTGGCATGTGTATTGCATCGTTTTCAGCAAGTGTTGCGTTGCCATATGTACCTGATATTTTACTGATCCGTTGCCCATGTGGACGCGATATTTTTTTTAATAACATCTCGTTGCCGTGTGGATGTAGCCAAAGTCAAGTGCTAGAAGAAGTACATAACATTCAGTGATGGGAATAACGGCGTTAAAATAAAGGCTGTTATAACGCCGGGTAATCTAATTAATTAGCTACAATCGTTATAACGCCGTTACCAATATCAACACGCCATTACTGCATGGTATTGAAGTTGCTCTGAAGCATACTGCTACGGACTAGGCACTTTTCTTCGAAGTGAGCCACGGAGACCTCATACTGCAATTGTTTTCCAGCGACTGATATTACGGTTACATGGCTGCTAATTGTGCACAGCCATTGGGAATGGGATAGCTGGAGCTGAGCTGATTAGCTGCTAAGCTAATATAGCAACTGTCTGATGCTAAGTAACATCAATGAGTAACCAGGTTTTAGTTCAGATCTTGTGTATTATTATTACGTTGACATTAATATTCACCAGACTAATCAACCATCGACTTCATTCATGCGCCGTGTTCTTGTTTCTTTGATAGTCAAGAATTTCCTTGATGTTGCGTACCTGGTTAACATCGTAGTAAAATGTAATCCAACACTGAGACTTTTCTTTCGCCGAGTGGCAGCTGTCTTTAACTGGGGCGGGAGGGCGGGACATGACTGAATGGGTGTTTCTGATTTGTCAGCTGTCGTCCTTACACCGCATGGCATGGCCCAAGCATTTACAACACAGAATTCCAGGTTTTCCGCTCCAAAATCGGCAGCTTCAAAACTTTTTTTTTTTTTTTAACCGACAACCAAAAAAAAAAAATTAACCGGTTGACGTTGATTCGGTCAACCATCGGTCATCGGTTAACATCCCTAAAACAAACTACATTCAACATGGCTAAAAACCGAAAAGGCTGATAAGTGTAATATAATATGCTGATATGAGTTATGATAGAAGGTTCACGAAACCGAAAACGTAATTGAACAACACGCTAATTAAGAAATAAAGCAAGTTTAAAAATGACTTCAGTTCCCCTTTAAGTGGTCCAAGATGAGCACCAGCTCACCTACAGAGAACATTCAAAAGCCACAGCACAAGAGAGATGAATGACGGTGACAGGACAGGCTTGCTGCCATAGTGATTAAGATTTGACTATGTTCTTGTTCTAGACATTTACAAGCTTGTAAATGCTAATGACCTGATGATAATCATATAATTGTCCGTCTCATTCTCTTTCTGATGGCGTGTACATAAACAGTTTGATACGCCGGGACTGGAACAGCAACTTCTCTGTGAAAGGAGTAAAATTACACGACATGAGTTAGGGGGTGTGTGATGAGACAAAAAGGATCATATTTATACTATACATATTTATACTATACACTGAAACACACACTATACTGCAGCATTTCTACTGCGTTTGGTTGGTTATTTATAACAAATAATATATTTAACACTGAAGAGAAGAAACCATTTGAAAGAAGTCTGTAAAAATTAAATACGAAGTTTGAACACATCGACTGCTTCCAGTCAGTTTTTAATAAATTTTTGGGTTTATATATATAAAAAAAAAAATTAAAAAATTATGAAAGATATCATGATTAGATCAGAAAAGCATATTGCAACAATATCACAATACTGATATGATGCGTCATATCGTCCAGCCCGAGAACACTTTCCACTCGTAGATCCATGAACTCATTTTTATCAAAGAAAAAAAAAAAATCGCTGCGTTTTCATTGCGAATAAAAAGCTCTACATCTTTGAAGAAAGACTGGGCACCTTAAAAACAATTTGACATTTTACAGTGAAGAGATTTCCCTTGAGAATTCCTGGTTTTGTTACAACTATAAAGCTTGATGGTGAGCACGATCATCATTTACAAACGTTTCAATCGAAGACAACAGGACGCGTGTCTTCTAGCGGAAGCAAACTTGCTTCAAGTCCTACTTCAGCAGCACTGACTTTAGGCCATCCTTAAAAAAAAAAATCCGTTTCCTGTCCACCGGGTGGGCAAAAAAAATTTTCAGTCGGGAGGGAGGGATTTTTTTTTTTTTTATATATATATGGATGGATAAGAAATCGCAATGCTGTGTTTGCTTTTTCTTTCAGTACTTTATTACAAAAGCAGACACATTTAATAAAATATGACGGTTAAATCAACTGAAACTTGTACAAAAACTAAGTTAGCATTTTAAATGCTGACTGCAACATTTGCAAAACTTTTACAAAGGTACTTAAAATGTCCGACACACTGACTTTTTGTAGTTCTAAATCGACCGTTAGGCCGAGTTCGGATGAAATTACACTATTAAAATGATCACTGAATGATTTGTTTTTCTGAATCTTTACTATTTTGTTCTTCGCTAGAATACCATTTTGCGATTTCACACTTAAGCAAATGTTTGAAAACTCCGGATCTCCTTCCTTCATGGTGGCTGCCATTTTTTTGTGCCGCACGGCGCATGCGCAGAGCGGATTCGACAGGGCTTTCCACAAGCGCCGGCTGCGGCCACACAATTAAGTCCAGCCGGCTACTTTAATGACTTATTTTTGTAGCCCACAGGCTCTAAATATTAAATTTTCGATTTTAATAAAATTAAATGTTTATCTAACAGACTGACAATAATGTCAAACTGAACCGTACTCATTTAAGTTGTGATTCGCGCTGTTTGTACCGATAATAACCACAAATTCCCCACTGACTTCGCTGATCAAGGGAGAGTAACTCATCCGCGGCCCCGACATGCGGTGTGTGTGCGTGCGCACTCGGCGGAGGCAGTAGTGTGTCGGAGGGAACAGAAGCAGAGATGACGCTTATTTTGTCTCCGGTAAACCAGTCTTCTCTCGTTCAATTACGTGCTGGCATCAAAAGACACCGTTGGTTATAAATGAAGCCAAACTGAGTCGTTGGAGTGTATTTTCATACACAAATGGAGAAATGTTCGCTGAGTGTTTAAAGGGGTACCAAATATAATATATACAGTTGCTGATGTGACAAAGTAACGTATTCTTAAGTATTCTATCAAATTTATATACTAGAAAACAATGAAATATCTTGGTAATTGTAAATATAATAGTCGGTACGCTAAACGGCACAAGAGTCGCCATTTTTAAAAGACCGTGACGTCAGCGCTACCCACTGCGCTAGGAGAGAAGCGTGTAATCATGGCGTCGGGCGCATCAAGTGAAAGCGACAGCTCTGTCGAATCATACGAAGAGATCCCGCAAAAGACGCGTCTGGAGGATCGTTATGCTTTCCATCGGTCCTGTTATTACACCCGAAAGCAACACGCTGTGGCATTGTGTAGCCGATCACTTACAGTTCATCCTACTTTCCGATTCACACGTGCTATTCCCAACCTCAATGAGCCAACACAACTGGGCGCGTACATACGTCATGAGTGTTACACAGAGAAAATGAACGTGCATTCTGATTGGATAAAATTAATATCATGGCGGGCTGTTCAAACTGCGGAAATAGTTTGCTCGAGCTACTTTCAAAACACTAACTTTCCAACCTTAGAACAAAAAACTTTTGTAAGTCTTGAATAAGGTTCGTTAATGTGTGTTTTATTGTTATATTTACTCTATATATTGCCCTCTGTTCCCCTTTAATTGTGTCGCCCCACTGCAGACCGTTGTCGTTGTCAATTCATAGCATGCTCAGCTGCGTGAATGTGTCATGCACCGAAAAAAAGAGATTTACAAGCCAGGAACGCCTCATGATGCAATACGCAAGAAAAGAAAGAAGATTTACTGCCATTTTACTTTGTATTTGAGTAAAGTGAATAAATAAATGGTCGGTGGAAAATACATTTAATCCTGGGAACTGCATGCACAGGAGTTTATTTTGTGTTTACTCCCCCCCCCGCTGGCTACTTATCTGTCATGGCTGGCTAGTATGAGCCTTAGTGGAAAGCCCTGGGAATGCGGAAATGTCAAGTTCGATTTCAGATTTACGAACCCGAAAAAATGTCGAAAAACCGGCGTTAAAAAAAAAAATTCAACCACACAAACGGCACTCACCCGGCCGGTGGACCGGAAACAGAACATTTTTTAATAATGGCCTTACATCTCAAAAAAGTTAAAAAAGGTGCAATCATTAGCCCCTTTTACACAGATCTTGTAATACTGTCATTAAGAAAACCTCGATATCTGATTTCCATCGAACCAACCAAAGCCGCGTCAGTGTGTTTTCAGATGCTTTCATGCCAACGTTCCGGAACCAGAGGCATGATGTGTAACAGGGCGCCTGCATCTAGCGTGACGCACATCACCACAGAAATACAAATATCCTGAGCAGAGCTGCGATGCTTTCAAAACAATGAGTGTTGAGGTGCTTTTGCTAGCCGTGCACATTTACAGTGGTGCTTGAGAGTTTGTGAATCCTTTAGAATATTTCTGCATAAATATGACCAAAAACAGCAGATTTTCACACAAGTAGATAACAGGGCTGTGAAAAATCCGCGGATCCGCTGAATTCCGCAAATTTGGACGCCAAAAATATCATTTTAGTAAATCATCTAATTTTGCAATAAAAATTTGGGAGGATGGGGGGAGGTTTCTTTTGCGACAATGACAGACCGGTTTACGGCATTTGTGCCATGTTTACAAACCACGGCGCGAATCTTGTGTTCTTTTCGTTTTACCATCGTGCTATTTAAACACGCTTTCGATATCAACGGTTTTGAAAAGGAGAATTTCGCGGTATGTCCGTGTCACGGAGGGACATCGTCCAGAGGGAGGACGGTGAGACCGACGATGTCAAAAACACTGACAAGGAAAACGGCATCAAAAATCCATGGAATTGGCGATGGCTGGAGTTTAAAGTCGGTAGTGAATATCTCCATGAGCACATATGGAAGATAAAAGAACCGGGGAAAGCTTACTGCATCTTGTGCCATCAGGATGTGAAGTACGGTTCTGGTGGAAGAACGTGTTTGGTTGACCATGTGAAAGGAAAAAAACATGCAGAACTGGTGAAATTGAAGCTGTCGAACTATAGATTACCAGGTAGACCATCTTGTTCACATTTATATATATTCAATTTATGATAAAAAGAAATTGTTGAATAGCTTACATATTACTTATCGGTTATATCCCCAAAGATGTGGCTTAAAGAAACGGGGTCAGACGCAGTGGTTCCTGCGCCAAAGACTTTCACACCGCTATGTGATCGAGTTCATAATCTAGAGGCCATGACATTAGGGTTTGTTGCTGAGAATTCTCTCTCCCTCTCTATTGTGCCACGGCTTCTTGAGCTAATGAAGGTTGCAGCAGTTGATAAGGCGGCATTGAATTCGGTGTCCATGGACAGAACGTCTGCATCCTATAAACTGAGATTTGGCGTAGCGAAGACCATGGATGATGAGCTCACAAATGACCTGAAGCAGTCCCACTTCTCTCTAAATATTGACGAGGCTACCTCACAGAACAATAAAATACCCTGTCCACACTAGGGATTTTGTACCAGTACCGCAACACCTGTCCACACTAGCAACTATACCGGTACTGTAGCGGTATAACTGTATCGGTACGAAACCCACAAATGTATGGGTTTCGTACCAGTACAGTAGCGCTTTGCTGTAGTGTGGACAGATGAAGCGGCTCTGTATCGATACAAATATAATGCGCATGCGCAAAGTCACACGCCTCAATCGATGTCTTCGCTGAATAAAATAGTGAAGAACGGAGATTCGTTTGTTTCTTTCTCAACTTCCTCGCGCGTTTTATACGATTTGACTGAATAAATAACCACCAGAAATACAGACTGTACACTGACAACAAAAAGCACACACACGTCGTTTCATCCGTGCGGAAGCCGAGAGAGGCCCTTCATATAATCCTTTTTTTTTAATTCACCTTGTTATCCCGAGATAACGACATAATTCAGGATCTCGAGAAACAACACAAATAATTCGAGATCTCGAGAAAACAAAACTGTTATTTCGAGATCTTGAGAAAACAAAATAATTCATGATCTCGAGTAAACAGCTGAGAAATGGTTCATTCCGGTGCGCCAAGAGACTTGTGATATGCTGACTTTGGGGCTGTTTCTCATTCTGTATAGACGCAACTTTGGTCATTAGAATGTCTGGAATAATCGATCACCTAATAAGGCAATATTTTGATCAGGGGTTGACACAGGGAGAGATTGCATTAAGTCTTTTAATAAGGGATAATTTCAAAATTAGTCCGCGGCACCTCCGCAGAAGACTGGCCCGGCTTCGTCTCTACCGACGGAGATACAGTGATCCAGCTGAGATCATGAAATAATTGTTTTGTTTTCTCGAGATCTCGAAATAACGGATGCCATATATTCTCGGAAGGAAGTTACTCGGTAACCACGGAAACATTTCGCGCACGCGCATTTCAACTACCGTGAAAGAAAACCGCAAACATTTCTCGCTAGTGTGGACAGATGCGCTAAACTGTACCGGTATACTTTGCATCGATACAGTTATACCACTTTCGTACCGGTATAAGTGTGAACACAGCAAAAGAGTTCTAGCTGTGCTGGTGAGTTACTTCTCCCTCAAGGCCTCTGCATGCTCTTGCGACAAGGCTTTCGCAGATAGCTTTTCGCAGACAGTTGTAATTTATCGTTGAGCGGGGAGTATAGGCGTGCGCGATGTTATTCACCGCCACAACGCAAGGGGGCGCGAAGTCGCGAAATCGCTAGGAGTAGTTGGTGGGTGTGGTTAGTGGAGTGTTTATCCTCCGGTTACTTATAATGACTAGAACTGGAGTCGTATCGATGTACGTACTTCCTCGATCAACCGCTCTTCGTGCTGCTCCATCTTCGCTTGTGTTTTTAAAAATGGCGGTCGTGAAAACAAACCAAACCAGGGAAGTAGGGAAGCGGAAGTGCGTGTACAGCGGATGTAGAGTGGACCAATCAAAGCCCTCTTGTCTGCGAGGCTTCTGCGGTGGTCACAAATTTTGGGAGGTGCGTGCAGAGCGTCTGCGAAGGGGGGGGGGGGTCTCCGCAGACGCCATCTGCGAGGACTGGGTTGTCAGCATAAATTGGCCCTCAGTCTCAAGCAAGTGGTTGTGAATTACCCATCATCGCTAAGTGGAATTCGAGTAGATAGTCACACCTTACACTCAGAGCTTGTTGCACTTATGAATGAGAAAAATCTTCCATGGGAGAACCTTGCCTCAATCTTGATGGATTCCTGTGCTGTTATGCGGGGCAGCAAGTCTAGTCTCGAAACAAGGATTCGCCAGAATAACGCACCGCATCTCGTCGACATTGATGGAGACACGTCACCATGCGCACAATACTGCAAAGAAATTCTGCAATGTTTTTCAACACCACGTAGAGAAACTGCTTGCAGACATATTTGCAGATTTCAAGAGGTCTGCAGATATGAGGCAGATTTCTGAAGAAATGTGTGATGTGTTAGGCATAAAGTATACAGTGCCACAACGTTACATCAGCCACAGATGGCTATCGGTCTATGATGTTGTATTAGATCATGTACGATTGTCTGATGTCATCATATTCTACTATAGCTTCATTCTGAAGAGAGATCGGGCCCTCTACCACCCGTTTGTTGTCGGCGTACATCAGAAAAGAAAAAAAGTTTCAAGCCAAGGTAGGAACACCATCCGCTCGTTGCAGGAGACACGGGCCAAGAAGAACATGACACAGGAGGGGAGAGACAGAAAGGTCAGGATAGTGGAGCACCTCTTCCATCAGCGAATCTATCAATATCAATCTACACAAAATTTGTTCAGCTTCTGGGGCCCTGTGGGCCCAAGGCCCCCGGCTCCAGGGGGGCTGTGCCCCCCCAGACCCCTTGCTAAAATTGTTTCCTCGGATTTTGTCATTTCTATTTCACAGCCCTGAGATAAAGAGAACCCAGTTAAACAAATGAGACAAAAATATTATACTTGGTCATTTATTTATTGAGGAAAATGATCCAGTATTACATATCTGTGAGTGACAAAAGTATGTGAACCTCTAGGATTAGCAGTTAATTTGAAGGTGAAATTAGAGTCAGGTGTTTTCAATCAATGGGATGACGATCAGGTGTGAGTGGGCACCCTGTTTTATTTAAAGAACAGGGGTCTATCAAAGTCTGAGCTTCACAACACATGTTTGTGGAAGTGTATCATGGCACCAACAAAGGAGATTTCTGACGACCTCAGAAAAAGCGTTGTTGATGCTCATCAGGCTGGAAAAGGTTACAAAACCATCTCTAAAGAGTTTGGACTCCACCAATCCACAGTCAGACAGATTGTGTACAAATGGAGGAAATTCAAGACCATTGTTACCCTCCCCGGGAGTGGTCAACCAACAAAGATCACTCCAAGAGCAAGGCGTGTAATAGTTGGCGAGGTCACAAAAGACCCCAGGGTAACTTCTAAGCAACTGAAGGCCTCTCTCACATTGGCTAATGTTAATGTTCATGAGTCCACCATCAGGAGAACACTGAACAACAATGGTGTGCATGGCAGGGTTGCAAGGAGAAAGCCACTGCTCTCCAAAAAGAACATTGCTGCTCGTCTGCAGTTTGCTACACATCACGTGGACAAGCCAGAAGGCTATTGGAAGAATGTTTTGTGGACGGATGAGACCAGAATAGGACTTTTTGGTTTAAATGAGAAGCATTATGTTTGGAGAAAGGAAAACGCTGCATTCCAGCATAAGAACCTTATCCCATCTGTGAAACATGGTGGTGGTCGTATCATGGTTTGGGCCTGTTTTGCTGCATCTGGGCCACGACAGCTTGCCATCGTTGATGGAACA
Source organism: Neoarius graeffei (assembly GCF_027579695.1). Taxonomy (NCBI): domain Eukaryota; kingdom Metazoa; phylum Chordata; class Actinopteri; order Siluriformes; family Ariidae; genus Neoarius; species Neoarius graeffei. Next base: position 15,464,329 of record NC_083584.1, on the reverse strand, counting down.
ATGAGTTCTGAATTATACCAGCGAATTCTAAAGGAAAATGTCAGGACATCTGTCCATGAACTGAATCTCAAGAGAAGGTGGGTCATGCAGCAAGACAACGACCCTAAGCACACAAGTCGTTCTACCAAAGAATGGTTAAAGAAGAATAAAGTTAATGTTTTGGAATGGCCAAGTCAAAGTCCTGACCTTAATCCAATCAAAATGTTGTGGAAGGACCTGAAGCGAGCAGTTCATGTGAGGAAACCCACCAACATCCCAGAGTTGAAGCTGTTCTGTCCGGAGGAATGGGCTAAAATTCCTCCAAGCCAGTGTGCAGGACTGATCAACAGTTACCGCAAACGTTTAGTCGCAGTTATTGCTGCACAAGGGGGTCACATCAGATACTGAAAGCAAAGGTTCACATACTTTTGCCACTCACATATGTAATATTGGATCATTTTCCTCAGTAAATAAATGACCAAGTATAATATTCTTCTCATTTGTTTAACTGGGTTCTCTTTATCTACTTTTAGGACTTGGGTGAAAATCTTATGTTTTCGGTCATATTTATGCAGAAATATAGAAAATTCTAAAGGGCTCACAAACTTTCAAGCACCACTGTACATCCCTCTAAATGCAAGCAACATTACCGAGCATCATGTTTGTACAATCAGAAATGCGTTGGAGGAGAAAGTGAAGAGAAGTAGGAAGCGATTTGAGGCAGAGAAGTGCACGGACAGACATTTGAATTAATTCTGGTCACGGAAAGAAAAATATGTCAACATCAAATGTGTTACACCCCTGTCCCGCCATGCCGGCTTCCCTTTTACACAGGACGGCGAGGCGGAATAAAAGTACAACATGTCTGCTTTGAACAGGCTGTATAAAAGGAGCTAGTGATTTCGTGGGAAATGGCTGAATGGTAGAACGAGACTGAAGCGTTTCATGCGGACGTGACTAGAGACCCTTTTTATGCCAATTAGTTTTGTTTCCGCTCCCGTTTTCAGAGCCACAAAACCCAGACGTGACAAGTGTAAGCGTGTCTTTAAAGGAATTAAACCCAAAACCTGCCTATGAATCTGCCCACAGAACGGGTTTAATTAAACTGATTTAGTAATTCAACTGATTAGTCACTTCTACAGAAGACACACAACTGGTACACAAAACAGGTGCAGACAGGTAGGCAGGAACGCCAGGAGATACTTACACCGTTTAATACAACACAGTCGTGTTTTTGATCAAGGTGCTTACATCTACCTTATCATAACCATGTACAGCACTTTAGATTAACGTGAATAGTTTTTGATAAAAATAAACAAAAAACACTTTTTTTCCCCCCTTGGGAGTTAAGAATTTTATGATAGCCATTCTTATTAATGCCATCGATTCGCAAATACTACTTGTGTAAAGGAACAAATATCAAAAAAAGGGGAGGAGAGAAGGATGAACGATGCAAAAGAGGAGTTTGTTCATTATCCACAAGCATTTCCCTTAAAATAAATAAATAAAATAAATACCACACCCTATAGACCCCTTCGCAGTAAACGTCATTCATACGCAAGAGGAAATTGCGCGCGCAGCCTGGACCCAAAAAAGACTCAGCGATGCCTAGTTGTTGTGTTGTCGGGTGTCAGAATCGTAGCAGTGATGGGGTTAAAATGTTCAGAATTCCAGCAGGATCTCACCCATTCCAAAAAAATCGCCGACGTCTATGGCTACAAACCATCAAACGTGTAGACTGGGATGAAAGCACCATCAAAAATGCACGGGTTTGCAGCGCCCACTTCATCACAGGTAAGATCAGGCTATTTATTAAATCTTTCTTTTTTATTCTTTCTAGTCTTCGTTTATTGATGTAGCAAAATACTTTGGTAGCGTTTGTCTGATTAGCTGGGTCATAGTTACACAATGTAATGAATATTGTTAGCATGTTAACTTAGCTTTGCATGCAGTTTTGTTTGTAGGAGAGGTCTCGCTTGACTCAAGCAGTCCAGATTTTGTGCCATCATTATTTGTGTATGCCGAAAATCACAATTTTAAAGCAAGGATGGAAAGGTAAAATTGTGTGCCCTCGCTCTAAACGCCAACTTACATTGACTGCTCTAACCTAGCTCCCGCCCCGTTCACTTTCATTTCTGCTCTCTGCCTCTCGCTTTTTATGCAGCTCTGATTTCTCTTAGCTGCACTCTTTACACCATCATTCCTTTCATGCCATTACCTCCTGCAAATTGCTGTTTAGTGTTGGTATTTGCTGTTGTAGCTAAAGCCACATTGCCATCACATCACTGGCATAATTTGATTAAAACAAAATGAATATGAATGTCCCATTGTTAATCAAGTTGTACATGCCCGCACATAATCATATGCGTCTAAAGACTTGTAGGCACGAAGTTTTCCGTGGGTGTACACTGAAGTCTGGTCAATAAGGTACGAGTATATATCTGGCCATTGTATACCAGGGAACTTACTAACATCGTCCGTCCACTCTTTAATTAAATACGGATCCGGTAGGCGATGTCCACTTGTTAAGGCTTCTGCATGCTCTTGCGACAAGGCTTTCGCAGACAGTTGTAATTTATCGTTGAGCGGGGAGTAATAGGCGTGTGCGATGTTATTCACCGCTACAACACAAGGGGGCGCGAAATCGCTAGGAGTAGTTGGTGGGTGTGGTTAGTGGAGTGTTTATCTTCCGGTTACTTATAATGACTAGAACTGGAGTCGTATAGATGTACGTACTTCCTCACTTCCTCGATCAACCGCTCTTCGTGCTGCTCCATCTTCGCTCGTGTTTTTAAAAATAGCGGTCGTGAAAACAAACCAAACCGGGAAAGTAGGGAAGCGGAAGTGCGTGTACAGCGGATGTAGAGTGGACCAATCAGAGCCCTCTTGTCTGCGAGGCTTCTGCGGTGGTCACAATTTTTGGGAGGTGCGCGCAGAGCGTCTGCGAAGGTGGGGGGGCTACGCAGACGCCATCTGCGAGGACTGCGTTGTCAGCATAAATTGGCCTTTAGAGTTAACTTATTTATGTAGCATTCTTGATCTTGTAACGACAATTGTTTTGCATAATCTGACAGCTCATAATGTCAGTCTATGGGCAGCGCCATTGTTTCTGAGTCCAGGCTGCGCGTGCATCCTGGCAACGGTCGGTTTGTTTACAAACATGCAAAGGGGTCTATTCAGGCGGGATTACATTTACACCCAGACCTGAGGCGAGACTGCCATTTTATACAAAATGCTCCTGGGCGATTTGTTTCACGGCCAGATTGGGCTTTAAGATGTTTTTCTTGCTTCCGCCCTCAGAGATCAAACCGCCTTCTCTGTTGTCGTCCGTTTTATTCTAGGATTTTCGAGGAAGTTACTATTGTTTGGGTTTTGGGGGGGGGGGGGGGGGGGGGGGGGGGGGTAAATCAGCTGGATTTAGTCGTCTACTGTGCAGATCTGAATTAAACACTTCTGAGAGACACCAGGTTTTATTTTCCAGTATAGAATATTTGAGTATCAGCTTACCTGCTATATCATCTGATCATTTTATTCTCCTCTGGAGGGGAAGATGGTCCATTCGATAACTGATACCCATACGATACTCTTCCCCCACCCCACAAAATTACCAAGCTTTAAAATGTAGTGCTTCACTTGGGGGGGCTGCCGCTACCATCCCCCTCCCTTCACTGAACATTAAGTCACATGGATTCTGTTGTTAACACGTGACCTACTTCCACCTGCTTCGCGTTACAACCAATTCTGATATTTCACACCATCTTTGCTACAGGATCGGATTAAATTCATTCATCTTTTCTTCTGATATCCAAATCCACCATTTTGTTCTTATCGGTAGTGGATCGGTGCCATCTCTAACCCTTCCTGAATCATTCCGCGCCAATTAAAGGAGCTACGGATATACTTGTACTTTACAGAACTTCATTCCACTTTATACTGACGTATCCTACAATGCAATGCAGCTTTTAGTTTTCTAAATAAAATATAGGAACAGTTGCATCGTGTTTAAAATCACTCCACATTAAATCTGCCGTGTTTTGCAAATGACCCAGTAATATTCTTCATGTTCATACCGTTGGTGCATATATTAGAAAGCGACACTAGACCACATGAGACACGAAGGTGTGAAGAGCTCATGGGGAAAACCACCTCATCGAAACTCCCTCGCCCTGCTGTGAGAACAGTTATGAGTAGGAGGGGATGTGTGAACATGTTCTTGACACATGCGCCACTATAATTGGCACTCCTGGAAATTGTGAACAAAATGTAACTGAAGCATGTTTCCTATTTGAGTTGATTGGAGTGTGTAGAAACTTTCAAGATGTAAATCCAGGACTTCCTGTTTAACTGGGGAACAAATGTGAGGTGACAGAGGCCAAATTCCCTCAACAACATGGGAAAGACGAGAGAACACACAAACCGAATGAGGGAGAAGTGTTGATCTTCATAAGCCCAGGAATGGTTATTTAAAAAAAAAAAACCCACACCTCCTTGTCTGAACAAGCGTCCATTTCTACTGTTAGGTAGCCTGGGCCCGCCCATCCTAAGTGTGACGCAACACGAGGGCCTGTTGCGAGCTTAGTGTGGCCAGGCAAGCTATCTACAGCTCTTCCAAGCTCCCGAAAAATCGGGAGCCAATCAACTTTGAGCATCTCCAACGGCCCTGGGTAGAGGCGTGTTCAAGGCACTGACGTAGTAGAACTGCGACCCGAAGCCATAGATTGTTTACAGAATCTATGCCGGAAGCGCTTCATTCACTAGAAACATTACGAACATGGAGCAAGTTCTCATTGAAAACGGAGCAAAGAGCAGCCCTGGAGGTATTTATTGAAAGGAAGGATGTTTTCGCCTTGCTCCCGACCGGCTTCGGTAAGAGTTTAATCTACCAGTTAGCCCCGTCGCGTCACATACGTCAGAGGAAAGAGTGATGTGATTGGTTTAAGCTTCGTCACAGCCTTTTCTGGCTTCGACCAGTAGCAAACTGAGGCATTTCAGGGAGGCGGGTCAACCACGGGCTCTGGGAAACAGTTGGGCTTAATATCTTGGCCAGACCAATAGCTCGGAGAGCTTTGCAGTCGCGTTAGCCAGGCTAACTGTTAGGGCAATAATTTAAAAAAGTGGACACCAGCTGGAATTGTTACTGAAACAAACTTGGCTGGAAGAGGAACCAAGTTTATTCTGCCCTCACATACAAGGAGAAGGAGGGTAAGAGAGGCCCCAAAAAAAGTTGGTGAATTACAAGATAAAGTAAAATCTTGGTTTCCCAGTCTCCAAACCCACCATCAGACTCCACCTCCACACCAAAAGATTATTTAAAACGTGCCAGAAAAAAAAGCCTTTTCTGTCAGTTAACCACAAAAGTAAGCACCTAGAGTTTGTGAAACGCTACAACTTTTCCTGGAACCGTGTTCTCTGGTCTGATGGAACAAAAATGGAGCTTTTTGGCAATAAACGCCCGTGGTGGGTTTGGTGTAAAAAGCAGGATGGCTATAATGAAAAGAACCCGATCCCAGCTGTATAATCTGGTGGAACCTCTGAGATGTTCGTTCTGGAGCTGTTTTTCCTCCAAAGACCCTGGAAACCTTGTTAGGGTCCATGGCATCATGGACTCCATGAAACACCAGGACATTTTAAACCAGAACATGACTGCCTCTGCTAGCAAAGTAAAACCGGGTCGTTAGTGGATCTTCCAACAGGACAATGATCCGATGTCCAAATCGGTATAAAAACGGTTTACTGAGAATCACAGAATCCTGGCCGCCTCAGTCGCCTGAGCTGAACCCCAGTGAAAACCTGAAGGATACCCCTTTTCCACCAAATCAGTTCCAGGGCTGGTTCAGGGCCAGTGCTGGTTCACAACTCGTTCAACTTGCGAGCCAGCTGAGAACCAGTTTGCTTTTCCATAGCTCGCAGGGCTAAGCGGAGCCACGTCATTACGTCGCTGCATGCATCATTACGTCGCTGTATACGGAAGTTACGGCGCTACATTTCCATAAACCTTGGCGCGAATGTCAAAGCAAAAACAACACGGAAGAAGCAGCAGCGGCAACAACAACAACAATAATAAATTACTTTGCGTTTGTACAGCTGCTGCTTCTCGTCGCTTAAAAATGGCGATCTTTCACGGTCTTGTTATTGTTGTCGGTCTTAACAACTCCGCCCCCCCCGCTGACGCAAGCGGTTCTTTCCTCTGGCCCAGCAGAGAGTTGGTGCTAGCCTGGAACCGGTTTTTCTGGCCCCAGAGCCAGTTCTTTGTCAGTGGAAACAGAAAACCCGGTTCCAAACTAAGCACTGGCCCCGAACCAGCCCTGGAACTGCTTTGGTGGAAAAGGGGCAGGAGAGAGCACGAAAGGACCCTGGATGATTTGGAGAGATTGGTGCCCCTTTTCCACCAAATCAGTTCCAGGGCTGGTTCGGGGCCAGTGCTTAGTTTGGAACCGGGTTTTCTGTTTCCACTGACAAAGAACTGGCTCTGGGGCCAGAAAAACCGGTTCCAGGCTAGCACCAACTCTCTGCTGGGCCAGAGGAAAGAACCGCTTACGTCAGCGGGGGGGGCGAGTTGTTAAGACCAACAACAATAACAAGACCGCGAAAGATCGCCATTTTTAAGTGACGAGAAGCAGCAGCTGTACAAACGCGAAGTCATCCATTATTATTATTATTGTTGTTGTTGCTGCTGCTGCTTCTTCAGTGTTGTTTTTGCTTCGATATTCGCACCAAGGTTTATGCAAACGTAGCGACGTAACTGACATGGCTTCCCTTAGCACCGCGAGCTATGGAAAAGCAAACCGATTCTCAGCTGGCTTGCAAGTTGAACGAGTTGTGAACCAGCACCAGCACTGGCCCCGAACCAGCCCTGGAACTGATTTGGTAGAAAAGGGGTATGTGTAAACAGGAATGGGCTCAGACGTCCTGCTCTGTATCTCCAACCTTATAAAAATGTTACAGGAGAGACTCTGAGCTGTTTTACTGCTTAAGGAAGGCTGTACAAAAAGTATTAAATTTTGGAATGCCAGTAATAGTGACGCGTATATTAAAAATTACTTTTTGATGAGGGATTTGTTTTCCCTCTGAATAAACTTCAGTTAAAAGTTTGGATTTTTCTCATGTTTTCAGTGCGAGATGAAGCGACTTCAACAAAAGGTAGATTTTTTTTCTAACCCTAACCTTTACAAGAGGTGCCAATAATCATGGAGTGCACTGTATATCTACATAATTTGAAGTGTATGAGTAAAACTTTAAAACTTGGGAACTTCTCCATGATTCATTTCATTTCTTGTAAGGCGTGTTGTTGAATTCTTTGGCTCGAGGTGTTGCTCTAAATCACTGAGATGAGACACATGGGACGAGCAGATTTCCTCCCCCCCAAAGGAAAGATTTTGAAGTTGTTTCAGAAAATCAACATAACTCAAGGTCGATTCAAAGTAAAACACTGATTCAATCTGCACACGAACACCAGAACACGTTCAGGATGCTTTACGTAAACGGCTATTTCTCTTATGCTCCAGTTTAAAAAAAAAAAAAAAAACACCCTGGATTAAACTTCATTAAAGGGACCACAAGCTTTACCAAGACACTCCCTCATGCCAGTCCTCCTAACACCTTTACAATCAGAGAGTATGGGTTCTGTGCGCATTTACAATAAATAACTGGGTATTTTTATGACTTATTTTTATTGACCTTAGACTTGCGCTGTAGGTTCATTGCAGATGTGGTGGATAAAGATGAGGCTGGAAAAGCACTGGCGTATCCCGTTTAACGCTCCACTGCCAAGAACTTCCTGCTTGGTCAGTACGAGTGTGTGATACTACTTAAGCTGGGCATACGCTGTGCGATTTTTGGCCGGATTTTGACACGATTTTCACTCGTGCGACTATTTTGGAGATCGGGCCGAGTTTTGGCTCAATCGTGCGTCTCGGATCGTGTAGTATACATGGGGTAACGACAAGCGACTAAAGGCCAATTTATGCTGACAACCCAGTCCTCGCAGATAGCGTCTGCGTAGCCCCCCCACCTTCGCAGACGCTCTGTGCGCACCTCCCAAAAATTGTGACCACCGCAGAAGCCTCGCAGACAGCGTCGCAGACAAGAGGGCTCTGATTGGTCCACTCTACATCCGCTGTACACGCACTTCCACTTCCCTACTTTCCCAGTTTGGTTTGTTTTCACGACCGGCATTTTTAAAAACACGAGCGAAGATGGAGCAGCACGAAGAGCGGTTGACTGAGGAAGTACGGACATCTATACGACTCCAGTTCTAGTCATTATAAAAAAAAAAGTTCTAGTCATTATAAGTAACCGGAGGATAAACACTCCACTAACCACACCCACCAACTACTCCTAGCGACTTCGCGCCCCCTTGCGTTGTGGCGGTGAATAACATCACGCACGCCTATTACTCCCCGCTCAACAATAAATTACAACTGTCTGCGAAAAGCTATCTGCGAAAGCCTTGTCGCAAGAGCATGCAGAGGCCCTAACACCTCACGACCTCCTCCCGATCGATCGGATGAAAATCAAACCTCTTTGAAATCCTGTGCATCGGATCTTATAGTGTGAGAACAGGAATCGTAAGCTGCGTGCTGTTTACCCCTGCGATTCACTCGTACAGTGTGAGCAGCAGCTGAATACCACGATTGGGGGGGGGGGGAAATCGCACAGTGTATGCCCAGCTTTAGAAAGAAAGAAATAACTCAAAAACGCAATGCGTTCGAGAATAATCAAGTTGCCCATGCTTGGCTTATTTACAGCTACTGCTTTTAAAAAAAAAAAAAGTGGGAATAAACTAGCAGAGGCGTTCCTAACAGCCAGGAAAAACTCCCCTTGCTGCATTTCCTTTCTCACCAAAGCCTCCCTGGAATAAGCGTTGACCTTTGACCTCGGCATAAATCATTACAAACTCCTGTGGAATGCTTGGTGAAGGAGGAAGTGGCTTTAGCTAGCGTGAGCATGAAGAGGTAAAAAAAAAAATAAAAAACCAGGAAATCTGGTTCTGCAAGCCAGCCAAGCCCATGTACAACCACAAAAAAAAAGTCAGCAAGATTTTGTTTTCACAGAAAGAACAAAAAAGGCACTCACAAAAGTAATCAATCATTCATGTGTGCGGGGACTTCCAGAGGACAACAACCACAAAAAAAACCGCTCCCAAACATCAGAAGAGGGAGGTTAGTTATTTGCTTGAAAGCTTAGACATGAATAATAAATGCTGCTACGAATTAGTGTCGAGTTAGTGCTGGCTCGGCCACACTCTGGACATCGCTCCTCCGGGAAACTCTGACCCTCAAAGCCAAATCCCATGATGCTCTTCAGGCTCCCTGATATTAAAAAGGTCTGGATGTGGGTTTAGGACGATTTTTACTTCTAATTTGACGACACAGTCAAAATGTACCACATATTTTGTTTCACTTGTTCGTGTGTGTGTCGGAAAGGCATGCTGAAAACATTTAAACGTCGTCAGAGCCATGGAAAAAACATGCAGCGGCCACTCTCAGCCAGGCGGAGAGCGACATGTGCACTCCGCTCCTGTGTGAACTTTTTCCACCATCTGACTGCTGCAATATTCCACGTTCACGTCAGTCTGACCAAGATGAGCCTGGCGACGCTCGGCAGATACGCCACGATCGGAGAATAACGTGAAGGGCTCGTCGTGTGTAAAAAGGTCAGACGTTCTTCACAGCCGGGGGTCATCTCATGAGGTAAACTCCTCGTCATCAGAACAAGACTGGCGAAAAGTTGTCACGTACGTCGCATTTTCCGCTGTGCTTTCTGTTCCCTATTGCTTGCGCAACAGAAACTGGACGGCATGGGAAAACGAGCACTTTCGGATTAAATCGTAGGATTAATAAAGCCTGACTAAACGTGACGGTGGTGTCAAAGTCCAAGTTCTCATGTTGGGTCGAGCTGGGAGCGGTTTCCAAAACCTTCGCCCGCTGCCACAACAAACACGCCGCCCCCATCTTCTTCTGAAAGGACCCCCTCCCCCCGGCTTACTCACTCGTATACACACACACGGAGGCTGCATGGCCAGGGCTTTTTAGTTTTCCTTTCTCACAATGAATACTTTTTTTTTTTTTTAAGCCATTTTGTCTAAAATCTCCTTTCGAGGGAAGCTGGTTTGAAAAGTGTCCCTAGTCTGAGGAGCATGTCCGGGGAGGACAAAAAAATAAAATTAAAATAAAATAAAATAAAAAGCACACCACCTATTTGCTCTCTTACGCAGTGACCACGTTCTCATCAGTTCCATAAAGAAACCTGGATTTAACAGTACAGCAAATGGTTATTTGTAGGTATGAAAGCTTCTAAAGCTCCAAGTGGGGGGGAAAAAAAAAAAAAAAGTGAAGTGAAAACACATTACCTTTTGACAGCTGCTGAATAGTGTGCAATTTTTTCCAAAAGGGCATCCAGTGTCTGAAAATCCAGCAAATCATTGGACTTGGAATGCATCTTGTAATCCATTTATAGGTTCCTGTCTCCAGAAAACAAAACCGAAAGGAGGAAAGAAAGAAAAAAAACTGAAAACTTTTTATTTATTTTATTTTTTTAAATGGACTGCTCTAATCCAAACCAAAACATGAGCACAGCTAGCTTTCAAATCTCCAGTTCAGATAAACGTGTCCTGAGATCCAGTGCACCGAACGCATGTTAAATCCACAGGAAGTCCACAATAATCCTGAGAGGAGTGAAGATTTTAAGTCCTGAGACGAGTCCCGAAAAGAGAGCTCCTGTTCGCCGAGAGAGAGAGAGAGAGAGAGAGAGAGAGAGAGAGAGAGAGCGGTAGAAGAGGCCCGAGGCCGGCTAGTTGCGTTAGCTCTGTGCACCGGTCTTCTCTCTTCCCCCTCCCCCTCTCAGGAGGACAACGGCCCAGTTGCCACAGGCTCTTTGCCCCATTGTGTCCCACCACCGAAAGCCTCACTCATTCGACACCTGGGCACATGGACCGAGAGATAAAAAGAAAGACCGAGACGTGCCCAGGAATCGGGGAAAAATCCAGAAACGGAGCTTTCTTTTTCCTCTCCTCTCTCCAGAACAGCAGCGTGCTCTTACTCAACGGTGAAAATGGCTCTGCCGCTTCCTCATTCAGAATAGTCTCTGCCCACACACACACACCCCTCCCTCTGCGCTCTCTCTCTCTCTCACACACACGCTTGCTTACTCGTTCGTTAGCTCAACCCCTCCCTTCTTCACCCATCAATAGCTCCAGGTCTCTCCACCCTCCCTCTCTCTCTCTCCTCCCAAATCCCACACACACCCCTTCATCACCCCCACTTCTTGCTTCCCTACTACCATTCCTCCCTTCCCCCTCCCCAATTCCTTTTTAGCTTCAACTCAAGCCAAAGCTCACCCCTTATCTGAGCTCCAAACACACACACACACACCATGTACAAGTCTAGACTATGGCAGCAGCACAAAAGAGGAACCTTTCTTCAATTATTAAAGCAGTCCAACACGCAAAACAGGCAAGAAGAAAGGTGGAACTTATTTCAATTCTCTCTGGAATAGTCTTTTTTTTTTTGGGGGGGGGGGGGATCTTCTAAAGGAAAACTAAAAACAAACCGACGTATTTCAGGCTTAAAGTCTCAGTGCAGTAGTAAACGCCGTTTCCATTTCCTGTTATGTCAGACAGCACAGAGGGAACCCCAACTCAGAGCGGGACTGAATTATAGACGGAAGGATGTGTGCACGCGCGCGCACGCAGGCGCACAAGAGAGAGAGCGAGATGGAGTAATTCTCCCAGAAGGCATCACTTTCCACCTCCCTCTTTGAACCAAGTTGCCATCTGTCTAAAAGTTTCTCACACTATGACACAGCTCAACACCTTCACTCCATCGAATTGCACCGTGGAAACATGCAACTGGGCGCAAGAGGAAGGAAGAAAACCATCAGGGCAAACCGCGCCAGACTGCAAGGGACCTGCGTCCCACATTCGAGAAACATATTGGTGTAATTACTGAGACAGGCGTGAGAACGCAGGCATGCCAAAGAGAATGTTGGACGGTTCACAATGTGCACGCTACACTACGACAAAACTAAACACAGTAACTTGACCAATGAAAGAAAAACAAATCACGAGACCTGCTGAACCGTGTGCGTTTAAAAGGTCCATAATGCATTAGGTTGCTGATTAAATGTTCTCGATTCTGATTGGTCAATTAACATTTCACAGGTTTATATTAAATGCAGTCACTCTAAAAATGTTCGCGTTTCTATAGTAACAACTTGCACATGGAGTGGATAATTTTAGTTATGACGAGGTTTTCTGTAAGAACACGTTTGTTTAACATTCATGGAAGGAATTTCCAGTGTTAAAGCCTCACAAAAGTTTTCCAACCCAGAAACCAGTTCAGGGGACAGGAATTTTCCAGCTTCTTGAAATGTGGTCAATCTGATTTTTTTTTTCTCTTATTAACCTCAGGAAGGGGAGGGAATGCTTGAGAGAGAAAGGGAACAACTGTATGCAGCTGCTGTAACATAAGCGATATGAACCTACACTGCAACCCCGCTGTGGAGATCTTGCATGTGACGTCACAGCCGATCCAGATTGTGACAGTCAAACGCCATATTCCGCCTTCTACTTCTACCTTTTCTTCTGGAAAACCCTACTATATACAATTCTACTACAACGGCTGTGGCTACAAGCTCTCCCTACCTGTGCACGTTTATGTTTTTTGTGTGTATTTTTGCGTGTTGTTCGTCTGTACCGGACTTCAATATCCACTACAACCGTATGGACTTACTGGACATTGGTTTCCGGCAGAAAATGACGGTTTGTAGCGATTTCCATCGCATGCACAACATTTCCGGACGAGATAGCGAGACCAGCGGGGTCTCCGTGGATTGTTATCGGAAGCAAAGCGAAGGAGGCGGCGCCGGGAGCGGAAGCAAAAGCGAGGCTGCAGGCAGAGCCGGCCTGTTGACTAAGCTCAGAAAACAGCCACTCAAACCTCCACTGCTAAGCCTCTACCTCTCCAACGCCAGATCCATGGTAAACAAGACGGACGATTTGGAATTACAGCTGGAATTACCTTATTCTATTCTATAATCGGCTGGTCAGTGCTATACTCAATACTTAAGTGACTTACCCGTCCAATGAGGATTGTTATTTTCTTGTTTACAAGATGCCACATCTGAGTCGCTGACAAATCCTGAATTTCTGTAAAGATAACTGTGCAGAGATTTATAAGCACGCAGTGCTTCACCACTGAACAGCGAGGGAAAGTTGATGAGGTAATTATACACGTCCGGGTATTCCGCTGGCAGTTCAATATCCACTGACACGGTCGTGAAAACTACGTCCGGTAAGCCATAAGGGTCACTAATCAGTAGATCATTTATTTTAGACATATATCTAGTTATCTGCTCATTAGAAAAATGAGTCGTGTAGTCCGTCGGTTGAAATTGATCCATTCTGTACACGAGTGCAGCAGTATTCAGCTGTGTTTTTTACCGACAAGATGGTGGCTGTGTACTTTCCGGTCACGTGACTGCAAGATCTCTATAATGAACTCTTACTACAAACTTCCACATAAACTAAGTTCATGTCCCCGCTTTTAATGACAATGAGTCGGAGTCTTCAAAAACCCATCACTGAGCCATGCACTCCTCTTCCCCCCAGAGACAAACAATAAGTAATCAAAAGCGCAGTCAAGTTAACAATACGTGTTAACGCCATAAAACAAAGGCTTAACGAGCCTCACTTAGGTGTCAATCACTAACAATTATCGAGAACTGTGACTATGGACTTCAAAAAAAAAAAAGCCTTAAAAAGGGCTCTCTTATGAACTAAAAGCGGTTTTACTCAAGTCTTTACTCTGTAGGCATGGTTGTCATGGCTACTTGCAAACATAAGAGTCTCTTGGTCTGTCAGAAAATGCAGGCGATCGATGGATATAATCACTGGAAGAGTTTTATTTAAAAAACACGCTGACGTTCAGATCCAAATCAACGATCAAAAACCAAGCAAGGCACAGACAGGATATCAAAAGGTGGAGACAAAGGGCAAAATACAAAACAGTCGGAAACCAGAATACAAAAACATAGTGCTACACAAGGTAAACTTCACAAAGTCTGTGTGTAGTGAGAGTCTTTATAGGCACGCGCTGCGATTGCGCTCTAATCTGGAACAGATGCATGGTAATTAATCCTAATGGCGCCGCATGCATACATGAGTCGCAGCTCGAGGTGTGCCACTGCGTGCGGTCCTGACACCACCGAAGACAAACTTCATATCCTGGAGTGTTTAAAGCGTACCAAGAACGCAACAAATTTGTCTAAAGAATGCGTATACTACTGAAAATCCATTTCAACTTTTAAAGCAAAAGAAAAGAGAGCTCCGAGATTTCATCCATAACCGGAATTAACATGAAAGGCGGAAAAGAAAGAAGACGCAGCGCGCAAACAACTGCGATTGTGACTTGTTTCCTTTACTTCAGAATGACTGATTTGTTTTACTTTGTAAATAAGGGATTCAAGCGTGAATATAAATTACGCAAGCATGAGTGAGTGAGTGACTGAGCGGTGTTGACAAGCGAGTCAGTTTCAGTATTACGAACTACTTGGACGTCCCTCGAGGGGTTTGTCATCGCGGGGTTGCAGTGTACTTGTTTCATGTTCATTCTAGAAGTGGCGATTTTCAGCGATTGTGAAAAACAGACGGAAATCGGCAGAATCCGCTGACTCGAGCGGAAATGGCTGTTTTTGATCTTTTCGAACTCTAACAACCCCTCCCCTTTTTTCTGGGGGGGGAGGGGGGAGGAGAAGCGACAACAGTAACTTTGCTTCGTCATACTGCCCCGCTTTTGATTATTTTCCTATAACAACACTTTTACCCAGGTATGTTATTCCTTACATAACTCAATACTGTGAGATTTCCCTGGTAGGGGCACAAGTGCTTTTGTCAGTAAACTTGATCACGTAAAAGCATCATGATCTATTGCTCCTCTTCTATCCTTGACCTCTACGATCAAGTCATACAGCTTAACTACTTTGATCACAAGGGCCTCAGCCTTGATCAGTCAGTCAGTCTCGCCTCAGAAATGATAATTTCTAATTTTTTTTGGTGGGGGAAAAAAAAAAAAATCCTCCAAGCTGGTGAGATTATCTGTGTAAATGCAGCTGGTGTGACGAGACCTCATCACGAGCACTGATTAACAGGATAAAAGCCCGACGTGGAGTTTTTCCTTCTCGATGTACAGTAGTTTTATAATAAAGGACACGGAGGCAAACACATCAGCTGCGTTTGTAGTTTTGCTCATCCGTGACACAAATGTTCTTCACGGATGTCTCATTTGTCCTGGAAAAGCATCCATCCTGTTGAGACGGGGAAGCCCAAATCTAATTGCAATAAATGGATAATCCAGTGGACTCCATGTCCTCTCGTTTACCGGCAAGATCACAACAGAGAGAGAACGCAATCAGCCAGAGATGAAGAGTAAACACTGCTGAGAAATAAAAGCTGCTCATAAGGACACTCATCAAAAAAAAAAAAAAAAAGAGGGGGGGTACATTTGGAAAACTAATCAGATTTTAATTTAAATAAGGAGTGATCTGATTTCCTCTCTTGGCTCTGTGATTATTTTAACAAACACTAATCTAATCGTGCTAAAACACTACACACACACGTTCACACATAATGAGCCATTATCACTCACTCGGACAATAAAAGGTGGGCGTCTCATCCCTGTGGCTTTGGCAGTGTGTGTGTGAGAGAGAAAGAGAGGGAGTGATAACCGAGGAGGATGGGGAATTACAGCCAGGCTGGGGTTTTACACACACACACACACCCTAGATACAGATCTAGAGGAACAGATGTGAAAGAGAGCTGGGCTTTTGTAGCCTTCATCTCACCTCTTCCTGAAATAAACCTCAAACGACCCCACCTCCCCTCCCTCCCCTCCCCCATAGAGGCACATCTTTAATATACTATTTTCCAAGACTGTAAATAGAAACGGAGCTATCCGGCAACAGACGCTGCGCAACGTGGACCATATGGCACAAACGCTCCTCATACCTGAACACGTTTTACACACCGTACAGGTTTACAACCAGAACCCAGCGAAAAGGGAGGGGCTTATTGATTCCGTAATTAATCATAGTGGCTTACTGATTTTATAAACATGTCTGTCTCACTACGTTGCATGTTACCCATTTTATATTAGTTATATCATACACTTTACAAATTTAATAATGTAGATTAATTATTAGCACAAGTTTATACACCTCTCCAACGGAAAACAGTGTCAGCTGGACGGATCTTGTATTCAATAAAAATGTTTTTTTTTTTAAATAACATCTGCAAAATGAAATTTTATATATATCATTAGAAAGGAATAATTTATTTTTAACCAAAGTTAAACATATTTAACAGTATAATTTATTATACATCACTTTAATATAATTTAATAGTATAAAAATCATAATTACAATAATAACTATCATTTTATTCCAAACAGAAATACTACAGGATTCTATTTTTCACCCAAAAATAATATGCTTTTTTTTTCCCTCCATGGTCCAAATACTGCACTCTGATTGGCTGGCGAGTGGGTCCGTATCCTACGGTACGGACCCCAGTTACAGACCTCTGGCGACTCGCTCCTTCACAACAACAAACACAGTAAAATTTGTCAACATTTATCTTTTTTTTAAATAAGATTTATTTATAAGATTATCAAAAATCATACATTTTTGCCAGCATTTCTCAGGAGAATAGCATTAATTTTACATCATGGATAGCGATAACGACAGTCTTCACAGCAAAAATGAGTTTTACTACCCTGAGGAAGAAGAAATAAAAGAAAACATTTCAGGAGAAAGCTAAAAACCTTGCTAACACCGAGAAAAAGCATGGCTGAATCCTGAATGACTCAATTTTGTATAAATAGGGGACTACATAGGCGGCAAAATGTTTTTTTCCTGCCATGGAAGTGCACTTGTATACCGAGGAGGAAGCAATTTGCATTACAGCCGTGAATGAGGATTCAAAATGGCGGCTCGGCTCGGTTTTCCCTTTCGGGCGCTCTCGTTTTCTGTTAGAATTTGGTAAAGAAAAAAATAAATATATTATTCACCAGCTTAAGGTCGGTCCGTATGGTGAAATACCGTGACCTCGGCCTTGAATACTGACCTCGACCCAGAGGGCCTCGCTCAGTACTTTCAAGACCTCGAGCACAGTATTTCACGATATGGACCTCCCAACTGGTAAATAACATATTTAGTGGTCTATACGCAAAGATGAGTGTCCTGAGAACATTAATTGTACCAACATATTAAAAAATAAATAAATAGGTGCTCCTTTATTAGACCCCCCCACACACACACACACACTTTGGACTTTAATTAGCCCCTTGTACAATACGGGTAGACCAAGCTCATCAGCCTTGGAAGGCAGTCTGTCCAGGGGAAGGAAAACCCCAAAATCAAACCTGTGACTACACTGGTGCCAAGCTGCATTGGCTCCTGCCTGTCCCTTGGACCACACTGGTGTAGTGGAGAAGGGGGACTTGCTACATGGGCAACAGCCTGTCCCCTAATCACTTAAAAACCTTTGGCCGGGCCTGTGCCCTGGAGAGGACACTCCAGTGCCGCTGGGAAGCAGCAACACGACACGGGAAGTGGCAGTTACCGGTTATAAGTCTTAGCACTCTACTGGCGATAAGTGAGATGCCAGGGGTTACTTCTGACTGTGGGAGGGGCCACTGTGCCTCATGGGATAGCTACCGCCTGCTGAACCTGGGAAGCCCCCAGTCAGTTAGGTGCTATCCCGCCACAGTTCGCCTGCTTTACTGGGTGCGTGAGACTCAGGGCTGTAACAAGCGGACTGTAAAACCCAAGCACCTGACAAGAAAAACTACCTACTGAGCCGGTCTATAAATGTGGTAACTGTGGCAGAGTATGTTTGTCTTGTATCGGCCCGTACAGCCATAACAGGAGCTGCACCAGCGCCAGCAATTAGCCACTACTCCAGGAACAGACCACGGTCACCCGTGACTGAACTGTATGATACTGCTTTGGTATCAGGATCAAAAAAAAAAAATAATAATCTACATTTCTTAAATTACAATTTATTTACATTTACTTGTTATAGCATTTTTAGAATTGTATACCTGTCCAATTCTTTATCGTATACAACTTTAAATTCTTACTCTTCATTAATTACTTTTTACCATTATATATTATTCCACATACACATCCGTTATTTCTGATGGATAGAAAATATTCCGGTCAAAAATAGTACAAAACTGCATCATTTTTCTACATATTCCCCCCCCCATGCAAGTGCTCCAGTGCTTAAAGTGTCCAGACTCCTGTAATAATAATTAAAAAAAATTTTTTTTTAAAAAGCTCTTTAGATTTTTGTTTCACTCAGCTTTTTAAAAACAATGAGTTAATAATAATAATAATAATAATAATAATAATCTACTCCTACTTATACGCAAATATCGATACACTAGCCTAGTAAACTAGACCCACCCGCCTAGCGGCCAAAAATATTTTTGCCTAGCGAGTGGGTTTAGCCTCGCACCATATAAACAAAAACACCCCGGGCATCAAATCATGCCCGCCAATCACAACGCAAGGTTTTTGTTTGGATTCTTTGGGCGGGCTTTTGCAGGAGTGACGACAAAGCTGCGCGACGCTGGAGAAAGCGCAGCAGGAAAGATGGCTACGGCTAGTGAACAGCGCGCGTTTGACTCCGCTTTGGAATCAGTTTTAGAAGAATTAGACTTGGAGTTTTTGTTGAAACATGAGCAGGAAGAGGCTCTCCGCTCATTCCTTTTCAAGAAGGACGTTTTCGCTGTTTCGCCGACCGGCTATGGCAAAAGTCTGATCTACCAGCTGGCTCCGCTCGTAGCCAAAAGGATGGGGCTAGTTTGTGCAGTACGAAGAATTAATAAACGTCTTTGAAGCATTACTTTTTGATTGTTTCTTATTTTCCCGTTATTTTAAATTTAAGGGAAATTATTTCACCAAACACCACTAAATAAAAACTCTCAAAAACAGTTTAAGCAAACCCTTGAAAAAAAAATGTGTATGTGGTACAGACTCCAAACTTGTGGTCATTATCTCCAAACTTCTTAATATCTAGAACCTGTTTATTAAATACGCATTTTGAAAAATTATTTATTTCAAGGTCTCCCCCACTGCTTTCTGTCGCTCTGACTACGTCACAGTCACTGTTGTGCTGATTGGTCAGAGCGTTGGCCTATACGCACACAGACAGTTTGAAAGACAGCGGTTTGTTCCTCCTACCCCCTTCAGAAATGTCTACGGATCGAGGCCAGATTAAATATTCACATTTAGTCTGTCTTGCCAGGCTACCGATACGCTATCTTTCAAAATAAATAAAAAGGTGAGGTCATGGTGTCATATCCCCCGATCCTTCACACCACGACCCATAATCACAGTTTTTCGCCGTGTGACTAATTACTTTACCACACCTGGGAGAATACCGCTGCCAGACTGGGAGGAGACTGTGACCTATGACCTGTGACCTCAAACCCAAACCAGCACTCGTTAAAGCGGACACCATCGCCATTGCACGTCAGCCGTTTTCACTTGCTCCGCCTCTGAAAACAAAAAGCTCCAATGTCCGAGAGCTCAGGAGATACACTATCTGATTTCACATGTGATCATGACCTTTTGTGAAGCTTGCACGCCCACACACACACACACAGTGAGGACCAGGGTGTAATCAGGCAGAGTCCACGTGCCATATGCATCTTTCCCCAGGACAATACAGCAGCTGCCACAGTGACAAAGAGGCAGCTGGGATCCTGAGAGATTCAAGAGGAATTGGAACGAATGAACACACACACAACCATTTGTGGAGGACTGGTATGTGTGCGCGCATAGTCACAGAGGAGTAGATGCAGAAGGAAATGGAGTGGGGGGTTGGGATGTAGCAGGAAGAGTCGTAGGCAGAAAGACATGAAAGAAAATAACTGTGTCCGAGGAAGCGCCGTTAGACTTCAGGTCATTAATCATGTGAGCAGCCAGAACTAACAGGAACATGGCTGGAGGAGTGCTAGCACGTACGCACACACCAAAAGCAGGTGATGCTGAGATAATGAGCAGCAAGAATTACAGCAGGGGGATTGGGGGGGGGGGGGGATTTAAAAACCCCACTCAAAGGCTTTTCATCTGCTTCATACATCCTGCTGTAATGAAGAGGACTTAAAAACTCTTCTCTCCTCCCATCTGCTCAGAACACAACCCCCACCTCCTCCACATCCACACCCACTTCCCATCTGTCGTCTGAACACGTGTATCTAGGGATGACGCAGCAGTCACACACCGGCACAGCGGAGGGAGCACCAGCAGTCGCCCTCAGCATCCCCTGATGTTTCGTGTTTCAGTCCACCGATGGTCTCCGGCGCATCCTTCAGAAATACAGCAACCAATCATGGGTCAGAAGACAAAAACAACAAAACGCACACTCCCATTTAATCTCGACGCACATGCTGCGCGACTCCCGGCGCAAACCAGCTGCTCTACTCACAAACTGCACGTTTACTACAACACAAAAGTTAACGAGATGTGCGTTTTGCATTAAAATAATCATCAAGAGAAAGCCAGCGCTCTCGATTATACTGAAACACGACCCAAAGTTCTGGCGATTTCATCGACTAATAACTCAGACGAATATTTGAGGACTTTATTGATCACATTCCAGAAGAGCGCATCATTGTTTTAACTCGAGGTCATTCTTACTTTTGACAAATTTATAGCACCAATCTGATTGGTCAGAAAGCGCACATTATTATTATTACTACTACAATAATAACAGTTTGACAAACATGAAATTCAGGTCCATATTAAATACTCTTATTCACAGATGTTATTTCTATAGCAAACACCTTGTATACTGAGAGTTGTATGACCGTTTTAACAAATCGCTCCCTGTTACAGATGGGAGCCCAGGAATTAAAGGAGAACTGAAGACAAATTTATCAAAATTCTCACATTTTATTAAATATCGGAATGCATTTTTGATCGCTATTTTGTCGCTGCTATAGCAATTTATGCGCGTTTGAAATATGCTCTGTAATATACATCAGTCCATATGTCAAAGCGATGGCCGTAAATGAGATTCACTGAAACCTGTGCGAGACATCGTAGGACAGAAGTAAAACGTACAGCAGAAATCAAAGTGACCGACATCTGCCAAAGTTGTCAAAAGACGCGCGCGCCCTCTTTCGAATGCTGATGTAATCAAGCCGGAAGTTTGTTTCGATAGCAATCAGGAAAGTTTGAAAAAAATGTGGGCGGTAATCGTCATTTAAACTCGTTTTTGTGTAATATTTTGTTTGGAAAACAGTTTTCAAAATGACGGCACTGACACCTGGCTGACACTTCACGTTTCAAAGTCTCGCACAAGTCTCGTGAAGATCGCGCGGATAAGCGACGCCTGCCGTGGACCAAACGAACTCAATTCAACACGGCTAAAAACCGAATAGGCCGATAAGTACAAAATTTAATTGCAATTAGTTGTCAATACAAGTCACGATATGATGTTACTAAAACGTAATTGAATAACAAGTTAATTAAGAAATAAAAACAAGTGTAAAAATGACTTCAGTTCTCCTTTAAATAAATGCGATTAAAAAAAAAAACTTTTTAATTGTAGGTATTGTATTGAAAACTGTACGGATGTGCAAGAAGCCAACATAAAACCCTGCATGCAGGTCATTCTCAGCCAAAAGGGATTAATGATCCAAAAGTGGAGTCTGGTCTATTAACACAAGAACTTATTGCTATGTTTGTGTTCAGCAAACAAGCAAGTTATTAAAACCAAGTCATCCACTCAATAGAGATCTTGCAGTCACGTGACCGGAAAGTACACAACCGCCATCGTGTCGGTCAAAAACACCGCTGAATACTGCTGCACTCGTGTACAGAATGGATCAATTTCAACGGACGGACTACACGGCTCATTTTTCTAATGAACAGATAACTAGATATATGTCTAAAATAAACGATCTACAGATTTGTGACCCTTATGGCTTTCCGGACGGAGTTTTCACAACCGGATTTTGAACTGCCAGCGGAATACCCGGACATGTATGATTACATCATCAACTTTCTCTCGCTGTTCAGTGGTGAAGCACTGCGTGCTTATAAATCTCTGGACAGTTATCTTTACAGAAATTCAGGATTTGTCAGCGACTCAGATGTGGCATCTTGTAAACAAGAAAATGATCCTCACTGGATGGGTAAGTTACTTAAGTATTGAGTATAGCACTGACCAGCCGATTATAGAATAAGGTAATTCCAGCTGTAATTCCAAATCGTCCGTGTTGTTTACATGGATCTGGCGTTGGAGAGGTAGAGGCTTGGCAGTGGAGGTTTGAGTAGCTGTTTTCTGAGCTTAGTCAACAGGCCGGCTCTGCCTGTAGCCTCGCTTTTGCTTCGGCTCCCGGCGCTGCCTCCTTCCCTTCCGATAACAATCCACGGAGACCCCGCTGGTCTCGCAATCTGGTCTCGTCCGGAATGTTTTTTTTTTTTCTCGTCCGGAATGTTGTGCATGCAATGGAAATCACTACAAACCGTCATTTTCTGCTGGAAACCAATGTCCAGTAAGTCCATACGGTTGTAGTGGATATTGAAGTCCGGTACAGATGAACAACACGCAAAAATACACACAAAAAACATAAAAAACGTGCATAGGTAGGGAGAGCTTGTAGCCGCAGCCGTTGTAGTAGAATTGTATATAGTAGGGTTTTCCAGAAGAAAAGGTAGAAGTAAAAGCAGAAGTAGAACCAGAAGTAGAAGGCGGAATATGGAGTTTGACCGACACGATGGCGTCTGTCACAATCTGGATCGGCTGTGACGTCACATGCAAGATCTCTATAGGATTAGATCCTTACACATGAACAAAGAAGGATTTTTCCTATGAAAGAAAAATTTACTAGCTAAATTTGACATGAGAATAAACTTTGATCCTATTGTAGCCGGAACTATGCCCCCTACCAAAACGTAAAGGAGGAATGTGACAAAAATAAATGCTTGTTGTTCTTAAATTTACCTGCAAATGTATTTATTCCACTTGAAAAGCATACAGCAAACCAGCTACCAGATTTGGGACCCAACAACATCCTGAACTATTTAGTATTTGGCTTCAAATTTAGAGAGAAACAGAGAGACAGACAGAGAAAAAAAAAGAAAAAAGTCCACTAGATGGCGCTTCACAGCCCATTAACAGGCCGTGGCCCAGTGGTTGAGAAACACTGATCTATTCATTTCATCCATGATCTGTAACCACTTATCCCAGCTGACTATGGATGAGAGGCGGGGTACACCCTGGACAAGTCACCAGGTCATCACAGGGCTGACACATACACACACACAACCATTCACACTCACATTCACACCTACGGTCAATTTAGAGTCACCAGTTAACCTAACCTGCATGTCTTTGGACTGTGGGGGAAACCGAAGCACCTGGAGGAAACCCACGCGGACACGGGGAGAACATGCAAACTCCACACAGAAAGGCCCTCGCCGGCCGCTGGACTCAAACCCAGGGCCTTCTTGCTGTGAGGCGACATTTTTAATCGCACATCCAAAAATTACATGTTGGTACAAATGAGCTCTCCCCCTCCCCCCGAAAGACTTCTGACAGAAATGGTGTATTTGGACAGCTCAGACTTTGTTCAATGTAATTTGGCTGGCTTGTGGAAAGGCGAATATTTAAAACCTGGAATATCGACATCGATAGTGGAGGTGGAAGAAATCCTGTTAGTCAAGACGATGATGGAAAGTCATTATTTAAAATTAAACCAAAACAACTGGAAATAAATACATAACCTGTGCTTGCTCCCGCCTCCAATTTATTACATAAACATACTTTAGACATCATATTCAGTCCAGTGTCAAGATGAGGGAAGCCATGGCCTAATAGTTAGAGAAGCAGCTTTGGGACCAAAAGGCCACCGGTTCAATTCCCTGGACCAGCAGGTATGGCTGAAGTGCCCTTGAGCAAGGCACCCAACCTCCAACTGCTCCCAGGGCCCACTGCTGTGGGTATGTCAGGGTCTTGTTGTATGTCACTCTGGATAAGAGTGTCTACTAAATGCCTGTAATGTAATGTAATCAGGGCTTTGAACCAGTTCAAGGAACAAAAACGAAAACTGGGAACTTTTTCTATTTCACATGGAACAGAAACGAAACCAGAAACTTTATTATTTTTTATGTTCCGGAACAGAAACGCTTATTAAAAATAATGGTAACCGGTTAATACCGGTTTTTATTTCGTTCCTCAAAGTTTCCGTAGCCTACAAATAAAAAAGTCATTCTTCTCCTGCGCAAGTTTCTATGACCCGCTGGGGTTCACTTCCTGTGTGACGTTCGCTGACTGAATGGAGAGAGCGGGAGGGTGGACTACTACCACGTCTCCACATCTTAAATAAGAGGTAAATATTGCAGTCTATCGTTATTCAAAAACGTCAATTTCAAACACGATATCAATATATTTGTCCACGTTAATGAGAGGCTCGCGAACATTAAATGACGTTAACCTCTGTTAGCCTATCAATGCATACAGGGCTTTCCACTAGGCTCATACTAGCCAGCCATGACAAACAAGTAGCCAGCCGGGGGGGGGGCACAAAATAAACTCCGCCGAGTGCGCGCACACCGCATGTCGGGGCCGCAGATCAGCGAAGTTGGCGGGGAATTTGTGGTTATTATCGGTACAAACAGCGCGAATCACAACTTAAATGAGTGCGGTTCAGTTTGACATTGTCAGTCCGTTAGATAAACATTTAATTTTATTAAAATCGAAAATTAATATTTAGAGCCTGTGGGCTACAAAAATAATAGTCATTAAAGCAGCCGGCTAGACTTAATTGTGTAGTCGGCTGTATGGCCGGCAGCCGGCGCTTGTGGAAAGCCCTGTATAGGGCCTGACTAGCCTTTGGTAACACACTAAACGAATTCTCTTTCATTTTTGGCACTTTTTCTGTTTGTGTAGATGGGAAGACATACTGAGAATCCAAATCGCCAACATTTGAAATAATAATTGTTTTGAATTATTTCTTGTCTTATTTAATGAAGGTTGTAATAGAATTAGCCTACATTTGGCTTAAGCCGGATGAGACAGAGACATCATTTTATAGCCATTTGTTAAACAGCTGACAGGGAACGTAATTAACCGTTCCGGGAACGAAATTTTTTTGTTCCAACCGGTTTGGGAACGTCTATTTAATGGTGGAACCCAAAACCGGAAAAGTTAAAATTCCGTTTCTGTTCGGAACGAACCAATAGGAAAAAAATTCTGGTTCAAAGCCCTGAATGTAATGCATTTAGCAGACGCTCTTACCCAGAGTGACACACAACATACCCAGAGTAGCCCGGAGAGCAGTTAGGGGTTAGGTGCCTTCCTCAAGGGCACTTTAGTCATTCCTGCTGGTCCAGGGAATCAAACCGGTGACCTTTTCGTCCCAAAGTTGCTTCATGCACAACTGAACAGAACCAGGACTGTCCCACATTAACGAAAACATGGAACAGGTAAGGGCTTTAAAATCCCCATCTACACAACAGAAAGGCAGCACAAGCTGCTGCACTCTTGTACAAGGCACTCGACCCCCGACCAGGCCGAAGGTAATCCACCGTACCACCTGCGTTCGTTTGGTCTCGTCTCAGTGAGTAAACACGCAATGCTCATTTTCCACACGGAGTTCTGATTCAGCCTGAGCATCAGTCACTTTAATGAACCCGTCCTTTAGTCATCTCTTAGTTATGTAACATCTTGAGCATGAGGAGGTTCTATAATGCGATCATTACTTCTGGGATTTTAGGCTGATATTTTTACAGGCTGTGTGTACAAGTGCCTGAAAGATTACGCCACATTTTGCCTTCTAGGAATAAACCTGGGTACTAGATATGCCGTCCATGTTGACAATTTGACCTGACTTGCGTTTACTGACACTCCAGGAAGCATTCACGCTTTCATCATTTCCCACCAAAACCAAACCGAAACCAATGCTGAGGAGGGGGGGGAAAAAAAAAAAGCTGTCAGAAAGGACGCATCAGAGAAACGACGCTTAGGAAATTATCGAGTTCCTAGCACAGGCATAAACTACGTACGTTACGGTCATGTGACCTACTGATGATCAAGCGCAACTAGTGTGATAATTGATTACACGTACATAGTCAAGAGAGACATGTGTCTGGAAATTGTATCCCACCCGAACAGGACAAATGACTTTCATTATATCGTCAAGCATATAAATTTTATTACGTTTCAGCTGATGAAGTTGTGCGTGTGTGTTTAGTTTCGTCTCTCACACTGTAGTCTTCTTTCACAAACTGTCCTTTCAACACAGGAAGAAATGGGGGGAGGGCAGCATGTGACCAACAGCCTCCACAAGAGAGGAGAAAAAAGTCAGCACCATCTACAGGCTGATAAGAAACAAAAGGGTGACGCTTGTGCGGTCACAATCTGATCGGGGGACAAAGTCTAAAACATTCCTGCATAAGTTAAACACAGAACACATCAGTCGCAACGTCATCGATTCCTCCTCCTTGCTTTAAGCTGTAAAGGTGACAAATAGCTATCAGGAGCCTTTTGAGAGTGCAGAGCTGTACGATTTCACCCGATTACAAGAAGTGGACGTTATTTCTTCCTTCCTCACCCGACACAGACTGACCTTTAATGACAGGGGGAAAAAAGTTTAGGAGTTTAACTCGATGCAAATTAGAAGCAAAGCAATGGGAGTGACGCGTGAATACAACCGTAACACTAAAGGTGGAAAAACCCTTTGGTTTCACACATTCCTTCTTGTACTCACTCGGACAACCATTTTACAATACTCAGACATTTCTGTGATGTGTGAAACATCTATTTCGCAATATACAGGTTTCTAACAAAACGACCAGCAAAACGCGACTAACGGTTTAAAAACACTAAATGGGGGGGCGTCGTGGCTCAGGTGGTTAAGGCGCCATACCATGAATGCGGGCGACCCGGGTTCGATTCCGGCTCGAGGTCATTTCCCGATCCCTTCCTGTCTCTCTCTCTCCCGCTCATTTCCTGTCTCTACACTGTCCTATCCAATAAAGGTGCAAAAAGCCCAAAAAAAAATATCTTTAAAAACACTAAATGGATTTTTTTTTCTTCAACTCCAAGGAGGAAAAACTATTCTAATAATTCCTAATTTAAAAAAAAAAAAAAAAAAAAAAAACCACACAACACCTTATAACTACATTTAGACAAGTTTTAATATTCATAAAATATTAGACATTAAAATCAGCTGCATCCAATCAGAGTTCTAGCTGGGTAACACACACACTTTTTCAAAGACGCCATCATCTACTGGGATATTTCAGAAAACGCACTGACTGATTTCATCACCTCATCATGACCAAGCCCGAAGAGCTCAACGTGTCAAAAGGGAACAGTGCTGAGTTTTTTCCCCTTCCGTCTCTCCGTGTACATCGTAAACATAAACCTAATGTATTTTGTGAGTGGGTTTTGTGCGTGCGTGACCAATTTGAATGTACAGGATATGTACATATTGTGGATATTGCCATTTCCTACTGACCATAACTAGTTTTTATTTATTGTGTGTTGTACATGTGTAGCAGGGCTCCTTTTGATAGCAGAGGCTTTTTTTTTTTGTGGTATAGAGGGCTACCGCATGACGTCACCACGCCGCGAGATTTTGTTAGGCGCCATATTGGAAGACCAAGTACATGCACTCACAATATAAAACAAAGTACGAGCGAGAGTAAAGTGACACGATGGATGATAACTCGGGTTATGTGAGTACATTACCAGCTGCAGAAAGGGCACGGTATGTGGAGAAACTGGCTGTGATTGATGGGTTTGACCCATATGATAAGACTCGCGGCAAGGGAGAATGGAAACATAAGGAGGACCTGACACCAATTCTGCCATCTGTTTGCTACCCAGACATTGTAAACTATTAGTTGTTTACACCCAGTGCCTACACTGCTGATGACTTGAAAGCCTACAAAGGGCTACAGGCTTACAATTATGTTGTTAGTGGCTTGGTTCGTGATATTACAGCTGTTATTAAGAATAACCTACACATAGTTATGGCCAAGGTAATCTTGTTGATATTTATCTTTTAATAACATATCTTTTCAGTTGAAAAATTAATACTTTTTGTTACTATTAAAGTATCCATAATTTAGGTTAATTTATCCAAATTATACATATGTATTTATGATATATGCCTACACAACAACTATGTTTTATTTATATAATAGGAGGGAGAGCAAGCCCCAAACCATCCTAAATTATTATTATTATTAAATTGTAGAAGTCTGGGAGGCTTGCTCCTCATACAGTTATCAACTTGAGGCCAATTTAGCATGTTTTAAATCTGAATTTCTTGCGTTTGCTTACCTCAAAGTGTCCGCAGATCATGCACAGACTTATCCATTATATCCACAGTTTTTTGCCAAGTCTCACACAGGTTTCTTTCAAGTCTACTGTTGGGCCAATAAATCATAAATAAAACAGCTCAGATTTGTTTAAGTCGTTTGCCACTCCACTTTATTCTCGTGGGTTCACATACCGCTGCCGTTATTTCCCCCTAATCACGAGTTTGTTGGTCTTCCAAAATGGCGCAGGGTCTGTTTACTTCCGGTTTCGGGTGACGTCAGTGAAAGGGGTCGATATCCAATCTATTCCATTCAGCTAGCCAGGGCTGAAGATTAACTTTTAAACCCACTTGCCCCTGGGGGTGGCAATAACATGCTAGCTGAATGGAATAGATCTGATATACCACGAAAAAAAAACCCCAGCCAATATTACTACTGTATATACACACACACTCTTAGGCGCCGTTTACACATACCCGGGTATTTTTAAAAACGCAGACCTTTGCCTTCGTTTGTGCCTTTCGTTTATACACAAACGGAGTTTTTTCCTCTGAAAACGATTCTTTCTAAAAACCCCGGCAAAAGTGGAGATTTTTTGAAAACTCCGTTTTGCGTTTGTGTGTAAAGAGACCAAAGCGGAGTTTTAGGCAATCTTCGCGCCACAAAAGAGCGACCATTGTACATATGACAAGCATGGAAACACTCAGAGTAGCAGCATTTCTGTTATTAAGAGCTATATTCGCCTGTTTGCTTTTGAGAATAAAGCTCATTGACCAGCAGGGACGCATTAGGGCTCGGAGGGCAGCAATTGCGGAGCTTCTGGTGACCAAAAGAGCCCGACCGTACCACCGCCAGCGATTTTGGGTTCGACCTGGACGGACTGCTATCTGGTGGGAGAATTTCGAGAATGGCGTTGTTGTCCCGGAGGAATGGCAGGAAAATTTCAGAATGTCGCGATCCTCACTCCTGTCACTCGCAGAGTTGGTACGTCCGTACATACAGGGTGTGTGCGCTCACATGCGCGCTTCTGTCGATGTCGTCAAAAAAGTTGCCTGCACACTCTGGCGTAGTTTAACAGCTCTTGACAGCGTATTTATGCGGATCAATATAAACATAATTTTAAAAAAAAAACGCAGCTGTGTGCACCAAGTTATTTTGGAAAACGGAGTTTAGAAAATATGCGTTTTTAAAAATACCCGGGTATGTGTAAACAGCGCCTTAATATCAGCATTCTCCAAGCCCAGCACAAGCTTACCCGCAAGTTAGCACAGCAGTGAAGTCACCTTCCAGCCGGTGTAGCATTCATCAGTAGCACAGGCTAACGACTGAGAAACTAAGATTTCTGTCTCCACACTCTTCTTCCCCACCCACACCACAGTATTTTTCACTCAGACTTAAGTATTCATTTTCCTGTGTAATTTACGGACTTATTTTTCAAAATCAACATCGACAAAAACGCACAACATGCTGGCATGGAAGTTTTACATCTCCGACGTGCCTTTTCCAATGTCCGTTGGTATGCTTTTCTCTTACAAACATGCATGAAGAATATCTAATGACGTTTTGGTCGCCTTTTGGGTGTTCAGCGCATCTTTAGCTTCAATTTATTTATTTAGTGCTTAATTATAGCATAGCTAATCCTAGCAGTTGCACTGGATTCAACTAGTCTTCCATCTTTCCTGGTGGACAAAAAAAATGATTCTGCGTACGCACGGCAGAAAAGTTGTCATTGGAGATTCGCATGAGCACCGACGTCGGGTTGTCTTGACAACGTGCAATAGTGTAACAATACTGCATGCTCATTCTCCATTGGGGAGAGTGGCATCATACATGGAGGATAAGCGATATGACGACAATATTGCATGCCATCAATAAACCCACTAGAAGGGGGGAAAAAAAAAATAAAAATGGGAGGTCCGTATCGTGAAATACCGTGACTGAGGTCTTGAAGGTTACGGTATTTCACCATACAGACCGACCTTAAGCTGGTAAATAATATATTTATTTTTTTCTTTACCAAATTCTAACAGAAAACGAGAGCGCCCGAAAGGGAAAACCGAGCTGAGCCGCCATTTTGAATCCTCATTCACGGCTGTAATGCAAATTGCTTCCTCCTCGGTATACAAGTGCACTTCCATGGCAGGAACAAAAAAAAAAAAACTACATTTTGCCGCCTATGTAGTCCCCTTATTTATACAAAATTGAGTCATTCAGCCATGTTTTTGCTCGGCGTTAGCAACAGTTACAGGTTTTTAGCTTTCTCCTGAAATGTTTTCTTTTATTTCTTCTTCCTCAGGGGAGTAAAACTCGCTTTCGCTGTGAAGACTGCCGTTAGCACTATCCATGCTGTAAAATTAATGCTATTCTCCTGAGAAATGCAAAAATAAATTTTGACAAAAATTGCTACTGCGTTTGTTGTGAACAAGTGAGTCGCCAGAAGTCCGTATCGTAGGATATGGACCTGCTCGCCAGCCAATCAGAGCGCAGGATTTGATGGAAACTGGACTACAAAAAAAAAAAATGTATTCCAAAGAAAAAGTGTCCTGGACGGAGTATAACAATTTCCCAATATTTCACGCCGATGAAGTCACTCCCGGGGTTTTCCCGCTGACTAGACGCGCGCTGTCAAAACGGCGAACCGGTTCAAAATTAAAATTCTTTTGATTAACTTGCATGTTTTTTTTGTGGATGATCTGTCCTCCTCTCACTCGAAGATAAACTTCATATCTTTGCATCACTCTGTAATATCTTCGATCTATTAATGCCTTTAGGAATCGTGACGTGATAAATATTTTGAGTAACAGCTGGTGTCAGTGCAGCATTACGGAGTATGGCGGTGTGTGTGTATGGCGTCCCATGCAACAAACGCTCTCTTAAACATGTAGCTAGTGGCATGGGGTGAAAAGTGTAAACGTTTGCCGAGTAAACACGTCTGGACCCCAGCTGCACATCTTGCACTGCAATGCCAGCGTGAAGTGTTGATTTATTAACACATCAGCGTGACCCGGGGTCACTGCATAAACAGAAACGAGCCATCTGTAGAACAGTGATGTTATCTGTGAAGGAAGCACTAAGAAGCTGAAGAGTAGGCCTGTCACGATAGATTTTGGACAATATACTGTCTCAGAAATTATTGCGATAAACGATATTATTGTTGACATCTTTTCAAGACAATTTTATGCCACTAGTAAAATATGATCATGCAAATACACCCTTTCAAAAGAATAGTAAACTTTTTAAAGTCAACTTCTTCAATTCAACAGTGGAATATATAAAATATATAAATATAAATAACCTAAAAAAATAAAAACAAATCAAACAAAACCACTCAATATATGGCTCTTAAAAATTGCACTTAAGTAAATATTAACTTGGCACAGGGGAATAAAAAGACACTGGTGCCAACTGGGGGTTGGCATTGGGTTTATGTCCCCACCAATATTAATACCAAACCTACATGTTCTCTCGTTCTAACATTGGTGGGGATGTAAACCCAATGCCAACCCCCAGTAGCACCAACTTCAGGTCAACATTAGAGGGCCGCAATATTTTGCTCCGTTGTGTTCCACCAAAAGAGATCCATCATCTCTCCAAAGGCCAGACTTTTAAAATTTGAAGTTCAGAACTGTAGTAATTCATCTCATCATCTCTAGCCGCTTTATCCTGTTCTACAGGGTCGCAGGCAAGCTGGAGCCTATCCCAGCTGACTACGGGCGAAAGGCAGGGTACACCCTGGACAAGTCGCCAGGTCATCACAGGGCTGACACATAGACACAGACAACCATTCACACTCACATTCACACCTACGCTCAATTTAGAGTCGCCAGTTAACCTAACCTGCATGTCTTTGGACTGTGGGGGAAACCGGAGCACCCGGAGGAAACCCATGCGGACACGGGGAGAACATGCAAACTCCACACAGAAAGGCCCTCGCCGGCCCCGGGGCTCGAACCCAGGACCTTCTTGCTGTGAGGCGACAGCACTAACCACTACACCACCGTGCCGCCCCGATGATTAACTCATTCTACCAATTTGCAAATGTGTTTTACAAGCGAATAACGCATTGACTGTCGGGAGGGTGTATGTTCCTTTCTCTCATAAATGGAAGTAAAACCCATCCGGAGCCTTAAACACTGCGTTCCATGAGGCTGGCAGGGGGAGTCGCTCTCTTCTGTGGGATCTGTAACTAGTTGAGAATGCTAGTTTAAGCTGATGTGTGATTGATCTAACGGTAAAACAGGACGAGGGCTCCAGAACTTTGACACGTTGAATGGTTACAATTTTACTTGGCAGCAGAATGTATCTGAATTCTGATTGGTTGTTATATTATTGCCGTTTTGTTGTCTTCTTGAGCCCAGAGTGGAGAGGAGGGAGTGACGGGGTTCTACAGAGGAGAGTTTTTAAGCCACCGCTTTCAAACGAACCCCCTCGAAAACCAATCAGTTCAGCGGATGCGTGTACTCAGTATGTGACGTTTTCAAAAGAGAGGCGGGATTAACCAAATATTTCTGATCGAGAAGGCGGAGGCTGTTATGCTTCTTACGTGAAAATGTTTTATTTGGTTAAAAGGTGTCTGGGCCACGAACAATGTCCACGTCACCATCGGGTTGTTGTTTACGTGTCATGTTACACGAACGTGGTCAGGGCTCTGCAGGTCTTCACTGAAGCGCTTCAAATTAAGGGTAAGCAGGCTGCTAAAGTTTGCAGGCACTTCACAAGCAAGACTAGGTGCAATATTAGCCAACATTAGCCTAGTTTGATATGATTTAATAATGTCGTTGTGGCCTTAATGAACACCAGCTGTTGTCGGCATCAAGTCGGATTGTTATTTCCACGCCACACAAACTTAGAAAACAGTCGTATTCGTACGTTGTCGTTTTTGCACACTGAATACAAACTGTTGTTAACTGATTAATTTTACAATCTAATCTAGCGTTACATTCCTCAAGGACGGTTTTCTAACTTGCTAACTAGCAGCCGGTCACTGCACTGGAACCGCACTTGCTAATTGACATGGTAGCCAAACTTGCTTGCCGTTTTCGCAACCACGCCCCCAAAGTGAATATTCATGAGCGAATTTTGCGTGGTGTTTCGCCCAGTGGAAACCTACAGTAACCATTTATGTACCGTGCACGGAGCTTGATTTTTTTTTTCCTTCAAATCAGAAATATTGGTAAGGACAAATCCGTCGTCGTTTGATATAGATAGTTTTCACATGACGTCACAGAGTCAGGGATTCCCTGGTGACGGCCATCTTGTAGGGCAAGCTTACCGTACGGGTCACTGAGCACACATTGTAACGCGCGAGTTACATTTATTTATATATTATTTACATTTATAGTTACATTATTACTATTTAAAGCTAGCAATGGTGCACACCTGTTGTATTCACGGCTGTCGTAATAGGTCAGATGACGTCAAGCGGAGCTTTTATGGAATTCCCACTGTACGGGAGCACGAAGGCGAGCAAACAAAGAAACTCAGCATACAAAGGAGAAATCTATGGCTTGCAAGAATCAACCGCAAGGATTATCAGCCTTCCAAACACAGCAAAGTCTGCTCCGATCATTTTATAAGTGGTAAGTTGTTTAAATAAACAAACAATCGTGTAACAAGCCTACATGCCAGTTAATTATATTACAAAGTTTATACTGACATGGTACTGTAACACCACTAATGGATGTAAAATTTGTCTTAAATCAACTCGATATTATACACACACACATATTTATATGCAGTGTTGAGAGCTCTAAAACTCCGATGTGTACATACCTTGGCTGTAATTAGGACATGGCTCTCACTTGTTTTTGGTGGACTTCGCGGACCCAGCCACAGACAAAATAATTGTATGACTCCAGCGACTTGTATGCTTTGAGGTCGTCAAGTGTGTAGGCGCTTTTAGTATTCACAAAATAGTTCACAATATCAGGGTACGATATGGGTGGCAGCCCTGCATAGTCACTTGAAAATGCTTCTTTGTCCACTCCGTAGGGGTCGATTCCCCCAATCAAGGCCAGTTTGGCTGCATACCGTTGTCGTGAGATGTCGTCCAATGTATCCATATACTTCCGTTTGCTTGATTTTGCCGACATTGATCTTTATTTTAGAAAACTGACTATATAACTTCATAAATTCGTCCGAGATAACGTAGCCGGTAGTGGCGATGGTCCGTCTTGTTTGCCCTGCAAGATGGCGGCTGGGGGGCGTTCCCCGGAATGCCGTGACATCAGTGAAAACTATCTATTGGTAGGAACACATCCATACCCAATTCTACGCCTATGGTCTGTACAACGGAGCAACGTGTTGTTGTCTTTTCCCCATTCAGTAGATCCCCTGGCTGGATAACTGTTGCATGCTAGAAGGCCACGCCCCTGACAGAGAGCCGCGTGAGACAACAGAAAAACAGCGTGATATATTTTATTCAGTCAGTGGGTCAAGCTAATACTCTGACAACTTCCCTATGTAGATGTACAGCATGTAAATACCAAAATCGTGGTTAAAAAAAAAATTTCATTTACCGTACGATACGTCGGTATATCGAATATTGCGACAGGCCTACTGAAGAGGAGCCGTTTCATACCATTCGAGGTTCGGCTAAAACAGGACAGCACAGATAGGACGGGACGGAACGGGATGGGCTGCTCCTCAACGTGAGCTTGGGGTAATAATGAGAACTTTCGGGTCTTTTAACATGCATCATTGATTTGCAACTCACTGTTATGAAATCAATCTCAGCAAGTCACCTGATTAAACGATCGTTAGCTCAAACAAACATGTGCGCATTTCAGTTTCATGCAATCCTATACCAAGGAGGATTGGGTGGCTTGGGGTGATCAATGATCACCATGTGTGCAGCTTTAAGATTGACCAGAAGAGTATTTTTGCATATATTTTTTTTAATGCTATACAAACGAACATAGTGTGACTTTGGTGCAAAGCAACAAAACATCTCTCTCAAATGTTTAAAAAAAAGTCTCACCACATGCTGTTTATCAGGGTGACTTCACCACCCCCCCCAAAAAAAAACCCACCAAGAAGACTAATCTTACCTATATCCCTGCCCTATATACCAAGTTTCAAGATATGATTCATCACATTTTTCAAGTTCTGCTGCAGGAAACCAGCCCTACCTCTTTACACTGACCTCAGCAGCCCAGGGCATAAACCCACTGGACCTTTGGTCCAGCTCAGCTAAAAATTAAAATCTCTCACATTTCTTAGTATCAAAAGGCACATAAACATTACTTGATCAACACACATACCAACTTTCAAGACCACACCACTCATAGTTTTCAAGTTCTGCTCCGGAAACAAAACCTACCCCTAAGACTAACTTGAGAGACCAAGTCTGAAATTGTTCCCATGGAAACATGAAAAATTTCTCAAGTTTCTTAGTATGAAAAGGCACATCTACATCACCTTGTTAACATGTATACCAAGTTTCAAATCCATATCATTAGTAGTTTTGGATATATGCTCCGGAAACGAACATTGCTCTTAGAAACTAAGTCAAAATCTTTTTATGTAAAAATTTGAACCCCCGGGGGCGGCACGGTGGTGTAGTGGTTAGCGCTGTCACCTCACAGCAAGAAGGTCCGGGTTCGAGCCCCGTGGCCGGCGAGGGCCTTTCTGTGCGGAGTTTGCATGTTCTCCCTGTGGGTTTCCTCCGGGTGCTCCGGTTTCCCCCACAGTCCAAAGACATGCAGGTTAGGTTAACTGGCGACTCTAAATTGAGCGTAGGTGTGAATGTGAATGGTTGTCTGTGTCTATGTGTCGCCCTGTGATGACCTGGCGACTTGTCCAGGGTGTACCCCGCCTTTCGCCCGTAGTCAGCTGGGATAGGCTCCAGCTCACCTGCGACCCTGTAGAAGGATAAAGCGGCTAGAGATAATGAGATGAGATTTGAACCCCCCCCCCCCAAAAAAAAATCCAAAATATCAAAAAGGCACCAGTTCACATGTTGCCTGGTATGTATACAAAGTTTCATGAAGATACCTTCAGTAGTTTTAAAGATGTGGCCGGACAGACGGAACCCGTTTCTATACCTTTATAAAAAAAAAAAAAATTTAAAAGAAAGGACTTTGAGAAGAAGTGTACCAGTTCAACACAGCACATGATGCATGTGTAGTTTATAATTAAAGTAACAGCTACAAACTTGTTACCCTCATTTACAGTTTCAACTTCAGTTTAGCGAGCATTCCAAGCTCGTTAATGGCTAATTAAGCAAAAACAACACACTAAATGCTAATGCAAGAGACTGTAGCTGCAGCCGACTTCTGGTATTGCGATCATTACAGCGCAAATTAAATTTTACACACAGGTGGCAGAATTGCTAAGACGAGGACGTATTATACACGATCTCGCGACTGCAACGCCATAATCGTCCTATCGGTGCCTTTTAGATGAGAGTCGCTCACACTGGGATTTTAATCAAAAATTTCAGACACTATCAGAATTGTTTAGATTAGAGATTAGAGTAGATAAAACTTTATTGATCCTTTTGGGAGGGTTCCCTCAGGGAAATTAAGATTCCAGAAGCATCATTACAGATAAACAGTGAAAAGAAATAGAGAAAACTTCTAGATAAATTAAAATAAATTAAGTATTTACATATACAAATATAAAAGAATAAGATATGGGAGGGGGGAGAAGTGGGGTAAGGGTAAGTGTGTGTGTGTGTGTGTGTGTGTGTGTGTGTGTGGGGGGGGGGGGGGGGGGCGCAGGAAAGATATTGCACTTTATATTGCACATTGTCCGGTACTGCTTACTGTTGGGCTAGGCTACTGCTCCTTCCCGTCCTCTGTCCTCCTGTTACCCCTCCTCCCCCCCAGAGAGGAGTTGTACAGTCTGATGGCGTGAGGGACAAAGGAGTTTTTGAGTCTGTTCGTCCTGCACTTGGGAAGGAGCATTCTGTCACTGAACAGGCTCCTCTGGTTGCTGATGACGGTGTGCAGAGGGTGACTGGCATCGTCCATGATGTTCAATAGTTTGTCCATAGTCCTCTTCTCTGCCACCGTCGCCAGAGAGTCCAGCTTCATGCCGACCACAGAGCCGGCCCGCCTGATCAGTTTGTCCAGCCTGGATGTGCTGCCCCCCCCAGCACACCACGGTGTAAAACAGGACACTGGCGACCACAGACTGATGGAACATCCACAGGAGTTTCCTGCAGATGTTAAAGGACCGCAGCCTCCTCAGGAAGTACAGCCTGCTCTGTCCCTTCCTGTATAAGTGGTTGGTGTTGCAAGTCCAGTCCAGCTTGCTGTCCAGCCACAGCCCGAGGTACTTGTAGGAATCCACAGCCTCCACCTCGACTCCCTCGATCAGAACTGGTCATGACCTTGATCTGGACCTCCCAAAGTCAATGACCAGCTCCTTGGTCTTCGAGGTGTTGAGCTGCAGATGGTTCCTGTTGCACCACACAGCAAAGTCCCTCACCAGGCTCCTATACTCCTCCTCTCTGTCGTCACTGATGCACCCAACGATGGCTGTGTCTGTGTTTGGCGGTACTGCTTAGCTTCTGGATCAAGAAAATAGTGTCATCTTTCAAATAAATATATTATCCACTGTCCCACGTACGAAATTTGAGCTTTCTCTGTCTCGCTCGATAAACAGACACGACGTCTCGTCTCAGGACTTGCTTTACGCTTTGCTGGACCTCCAAATGAATACTTTCACCATTAAAAAAAAACTGTGTTCCAATAAGACACCAATAAAGCAGCTGAGGTGTCGAATCAGTGGTTACATCAGTGCGTGTTTAGTTTAGTGAACCATTTCTACACCATGATGTGTGTATTTACATGTCTGACGTTTCATTTACAGTAAGCGAGTCATTACTGGTGTGAAGCACTTAAACATTTTGATTGCAGAGTTGAACTCTGGGCAAAATGTTCTCCGTCTATTGCTGTTGGAGTTTCAAGATGTTTCGCTGGCACACACGCAGTGTATCCTGTGTGGAAACGTTTTGCCAAGATACAAAGCGTCCCATGTTTTACAATTCCGGAGATCACCAAAGCAAGCAAGCAACAATATCACATGACCACCGTGGGGTGTGCCTGACCTACTTTTAACCAGAACAAGTCGGCGAGGGCAAACATGGCGGACTCGGTTCTCCCGTCAGCGGAAAAGAAAAGGAAAGCCTGCCTAGTGAGTGCAACCGCAAGATAGAGCAGGGTTAAGCGTAGGTTAGGGCTGTGCGATATATCGAATATACTCGATATATCGCCGAAAATTCTGTGCGCGATACATAAAATTATTATACCTTAACTAGAGTATTTTATGGTCATCTTCCGACTTGCGTTCGTTTCGTGTTTGTTTAAAACATTTCCCGGTGGTTTTCTCCCTGTACCTCAGGCAGTAACGTGAGAGGCTGCCTAAGGGTAAAGAAAACAATAACGTCACGCGCTCGCCAACCAATCCCGGGCGACATCTCGGTGCTGAAAGGAACTTCCGGGAAGATTTTCTAGTTTCAGTCGTGTTGCCAGATTGGGCGGTTTTAAGTGCGTTTTGGCGGGTTTTGAACATATTTTGGGTTGGAAAACGTCAGCAGTATCTGGCAACACTGCGGCGGTAAGATTTCCTGGTTCCGGTTTACAGCGCTGACTCAGTTCGTGCAATCACTGGTGTTGCATAGGCTACCGTGTAAGCTCTGTCAATTTCAGCCACAAATTAAAAATGGAAGCGGACGAATTGGTTCCTAAAAGAACTAGTAAGGGGTCAGTCATCTGGCATTTTTTGGATATCGCGAGGAGGACGTGGAACAGCAAACGCCAGTTTGTAAAGTGTGCAAAAAAAAAAAAAAACCTGTCATCACGAAAGGCAGCAGCCGGAATTCTACACATCTGAGAGGCAGAGCCAGAAAACATTCAGTTCAAAAGTGTGCAAAGAGAAAAATTATGTTTTGCAGATCTCTCCCCTTCTCTCTCCCTCAATCTCTCTCTCTCTCTATTGTGAATGTTCCAGTGGTTCTCAGTAGTCAGGTTAATAGCTTGGAGATCTATTTTTTTAAATAATTTAATGAAAGAGCACTTTTCTTATTTAGGCTAAATGTCTCTCAGTGTTGAGCTTGCACTGATTTGGTTTGAGCTCTGAGCAGCTCTGTATTGTTTTGCCCCTTTGTTGCAATTTTCAAGATTGTTTTTGCAGTTTGTGCCACATCTTTGTTGAATAAAAATAGTCTTATTTCAATTCAATTGTGATTAATCACCAACATGAACATTTAAAATGTGTTGTTGAAAACCACCTGTAAAGTTAACCAAGAATGTTATTTAATCTGCAGGGATTGTAGTGAAAACAGTAAAGAGTAAAAGTTAGATTTCATGGGGTCCTTTAGAGGAGATTTAATTATATCGAGATATATATCGTATATCGTGAAATGGAGAAAATGTATCGAGATATTCATTTTTTCCCATATCGCACAGCCCTAGCCTAGGTCACAACCGGACGTATGATTTTTTGGCCGTGCGATTTTTGGCGTTTCCCCAAATCGCTGCGTTTTTTTTGTTCATGGAGAAAGACGCAGGTTGGCTGCAAGTTTGTCTTGCAACCTGAAAAAAAACGTAAGCGCCCGTGGTTTGTTTGACATGACAAAGAACCTCCGCGGCCGGTCTGCGGCTCGTCTACGGCTCGAAAATCAGCACGTCGCACGCACGCCCTCCGTGCGTTTCTTGCGTTTTTTTGCACGTAGACCGGCCGTAGGAGCACGTACGGCGGTTGTGACCGAGGCATTAGAGAGATAACGTGTCATTTTTCTGGACAGATATCTAAAATCACTCTAGCTAGCGCTTAACTATCTTAGCCTTAGAATGCATGGGTTAGACTCCACCGTAGCGAGAGTATGGAGTTATTATACACCTAAATCTTTTTATCTTCCAGAGAAAGAAACGATAAACACAAAAGCAGTAACTGAGAGGATATATTCTTTTGTTTCACGGGTTTATTCACGAATAATCAACCACAAATTACATCCCCGCGACTCAAAACTCTCTGAGGTCGATGCAGAGTCATGACGTTTCCCGCGTATCGGCATCTCGGTGTGACGCAGTTCCACAGTTATACTAATTAGTTTAAAGCTCCTCGCGTTCAATTGTTTCCGTAGGGCCATCCATCCAGTTCACCTCAAGAGGAAGAAAATGGTTCCAAAACAGAGAAAAGAGACCCTCAGCACATCAAAACGATCGCATCTCGTCCGCATGATACTGTTCTTGCGAGACAGGAAAATCCCCCCCCCGAAATTTCAGATGACTTTGCAGTCAGCGCCTTTAAATTGTGGGAACATCAGGCTTAATAAACTCAGAAATTTTTATGATTAGTGCAAGCAGAATAAGACTAAAATATGATTCTCAAAGGCATTTCTACGATACTCAGGTTCGCAAATAAACTGCTCACAAAACCGTGCTGAAAAAGTAAAATTAATGAAAGCGGTCTGAAAATGCATTGCTTCATGTCTTACAATAATCTGAAATGTAACATTTGTTAAAAATATAAAATTAAGGACATTAAACAAATTAAATATCGTACAATTTAAAAAAATATATAATAAATAATAACCATCAACTGAACTGCTTTCCATCAGCTTGCAGTTTATTATTATTAAAAAAAAAAGTGATTACGATATCAATATTTTCGACATGATTTATAACCGATATTTTATTCAATCCACAGTCACTGGATATGAGCAGTCATGCGCTCTGATAGGCTACTCTACTACTAGGCTATCAGCTCATATCCTGTGAGGAAAACACCACGGCAGAGCATGTTGCTGAACCAACCGAGGACGAAATAAAAACTCGACTCGAAAACAAAACCCAAAAAAAAAAAACCAACAAAATATGAAATAAAAAGTATTTGATGGTAAGAACTTTTTTTTCAGGAATTTATCTTCGCGTTTTTCACAAATTGCTCCTGTCATTTCGCCGGTTTGTTTACATTCTAATGGTGATGATACACGGGGCAACTTTTTGGGCAATGTTGCCGAGCAAAGTTGCTGGCAACGGGCAACTAGGTGAGACACAGGGCAACTTTTCAGGGCAACAACAGTTAGCAACAGCAGTTTACAGTTAACTAAAAAAAAAATTGATGTCTTAATTTTTGCTGTGACCATTTAATCAAGCTGTCTGTTGTTTTTTAGAGCTTTGGTGAGGTAAATTCCTCCATATAGAATATTAAAATAACTTACCGGCGTAAAAACAGATGAGGAGTCTCTCCATCTCTTCACTCCACTGACACTGAGCGGCCGCCATATTTGTTTGAAATTTCTGATCCGAACCTCACCGGAGGTCACATGACTCGATACTCGCGTTCTGATTGGCTTATCTCAAAAAGTTGCCAGAGATTATCAAAACCATTCAGAAAGAAGCAATGTTGCCCAATCTCAATAGAAAAGAGTCAAAACGCAATTGCCCAGCAACATTGCTCGGCAACATTGCCCAAAAAGTTGCCCCGTGTATCATCACCATAAGTGTAAATGATCGTGTCGGATGTTTTGTATGAAGTTTTAATTTATCAAAATTTGCTAAAAAAAAAAAATGCTCCATTTCTCAAAATCCAGTGAATGAGTGGAATAACATCCACAATCTCTTCGTACGGGTGGCACGGTGGTGTAGTGGTTAGTGCTGTCGCCTCACAGCAAGAAGGTCCGGGTTCGAGCCCCGTGGCCGGCGAGGGCCTTTCTGTGCGGAGTTTGCATGTTCTCCCCGTGTCCGCGTGGGTTTCCTCCGGGTGCTCCGGTTTCCCCCACAGTCCAAAGACATGCAGGTTAGGTTAACTGGTGACTCTAAATTGAGCGTAGGTGTGAATGTGAGTGTGAATGGTTGTCTGTGTCTATGTGTCAGCCCTGTGATGACCTGGCGACTTGTCCAGGGTGTACCCCGCCTTTCGCCCGTAGTCAGCTGGGATAGGCTCCAGCTTGCCTGCGACCCTGTAGAACAGGATAAAGTGGCTACAGATAATGAGAGAATGAGATGAACTTAAATATTGTATCGCCCAGCCCTAATTATGCTCTCCAAGACCCCTGATCTCAACTCCAGAGGATTCTTTAACACCGGGATCAGACAACATGAACTCAGACTGATTTAGACATGATTTTTTTTTTTTTTTGTAGTGTCCAGCTTGAATATGAACTTCAGGAATGATGAACCGGCCTCATAGCGCGACAGAATCAAACAGCAGCGATGATGCGTCCGAGACACCAAACAAGACTGTAATGAAACATCTAGCATGTCAGAGTTTTCGGTATTTTCTCTTCCAGTTTGATAACTCCAACATGTTCCTTGATGTTCTTTCTGTAGTCAATTTTTGCCCCCCCAAGGACGTTATTAATAATTGGTCAGGATGAGACTTTTAGTGCTGCTGGTCTCCTGACCAAAACACGGCAAGAATTTATTTCTCCATAATCCAACACGGTGCCCATCATGACCCTGGGTTAAGGACGTGCGATTTTGATGTGTGGAAACTAAACCAGGCTCAGCACGGTAGTGTGCACTGGTTTACCACAGAACACAGGTGAAGGATCATTAGCATGTAGCATTTTAAAGGTAACAAGTCACACACACACACACCTCAGCTTTATGTCGATGTGCATGAAACAACAAAACAAAGACTTACATGCTTAGGTCTGGAGTCCCTCCCCTCCCTATCTGAGTGCGCTCATGATCCCTCAGCAGCACTCAGCACAGGAGCTGCTCTCAACCACGACCTGGGAACCGTCAGCTGATCGGAGGTAGGACGAGTGGACGATCTCACACACACACACGCACGCACGGCCGAGATCTGGAGACCACGACTGCAAAGACGAGACAGAAACACAGTCGGTGTGATACATCCAGCACATGACAAATGAGATTATCTTCCTGAAATGCTCCTGGGCTTTGGAAAGGTGTCACCACATATGAATTATGACCGCTCGCTCACTCATTCACACACACACGCCAAGTGTTTCAACAACTTAACACATTTCACTGCTGATCATCATCACACAATACATCTGTGCTCTCGGATAGCGCAGATTTAAAAAAAAAAAAAAAAAAGCCACGCAAGACATCCTTTATCTTCTGGTCAGGGTGGGTTAAGAAATTAAGATTATGGTTTTATTTAAAAACCAAAAAAACCCTCTCTAAAGCAACTTTA
The DNA here is from genome assembly GCF_027579695.1 of Neoarius graeffei. Taxonomy (NCBI): domain Eukaryota; kingdom Metazoa; phylum Chordata; class Actinopteri; order Siluriformes; family Ariidae; genus Neoarius; species Neoarius graeffei. Next base: position 15,420,880 of record NC_083584.1, on the reverse strand, counting down.
CATGAAGAGAAGACGTGTTCAAGTTGAATTATGAATTTAGAAGTTAGATTAGCATTTAGGGTCTCATCTGGGTATTTTTTCCCCTCCTTTCTTGCAGTTTCTTGGAAAAACAGGAGCACGCCGTTATCTCAGACAACTCGATCCAAAACGGCTAAACTGAAGGAAATAAATCTCGTGTAAGGAATTACATTTTTGGATAAACATGACCCTAACATGATGTTTGAGGATACAACCTGAATCAGATCCCACTGTACTTCCTGGACACTTAGGATGTATTAAAGGAACAGTCCACCGTATTTCCATAATGAAATATGTTCTTCTCTGAATTGAGACGAGCTGATCCGTACCTCTCCGAGCTTTGCGCGACCTCCCAGTCAGTCAGACGCAGTCAGACGCGCTGTCACTCCTGTTAGCAATGTAGCTAGGCTCAGCATGGCCAATGGTATTTTTTTGGGGCTGTAGTTAGATGCGACCAAACTCTTCCGCGTTTTTCCTGTTAACATAGGTTTATATGACCAGTGACATGAAACAAAGTTCAGGTACACAAATTGAAACGTGGCGATTTTCTATGCTATGGAAAGTCCGCACTATAATGACAGGCGTACTAACACCTTCTGCGCGCTTCGACAGCGCATTGATACCTTCACTCCTCTTCGGGCACGGCCAGGCGGGCGAATGCCCTGGTCCGTCCGCCCTGTCTAAAAAAAAAAAAAAAAAAATGGTACAACTCCGAGTGAAGGTATCAATGCGCTGCCGAAGCGCGCAGAAGGTGTTAGTACGCCTGTCATTATAGTTCGGACTTTCCATAGCATAGAAAATCGCCACGTTTCAATTTGTGTAACTGAACTTGTTTCATATCACTGGTCATATAAACCTATGTAAACAGGAAAAACGCGGAAGAGTTTGGTCGCATCTAACTACAGCCCAAAAAATACCATTGGCCATGCTGAGCCTAGCTACATTGCTAACAGGAGTGACAGCGCGTCTGACTGCGTCTGACTGACTGGGAGGTCGTGCAAAGCTCGGAGAGGTACGGATCAGCTCGTCTCAATTCAGATAAGAGCATATTTCATTATGGAAGTACGGTGGACTGTTCCTTTAAAGGGGAACTGAAGGCAAATTTATCATCATCAAAATTCTATTTCTCTCATTTTATTAAATACAGGAACTAATTTCTGACAGCTATTTTGTCGCTGCTGCAGCAAGTTATGAGTGTCTGAAATATGCTCTGTAATATACATCAGTCCATATGTTAAAGCGATGGCCGTAAACGAGATTCGTTGAGACCTGTGCGAGACATCGTAGGACGGAAGTAAAACGTACAGCGGAAATCAAAGTGAACGACATCTGCCAACGTTGTCAAAAGATGCACGCGTCCCTCTTTCGAACGGTGATGTAATCAAGCCGGAAGTTTTCCTTGCGTCCGAAATCGCTCCCTACTCACTATATAGTGGGGGAGGCCATTTTGTCATGCTGTCCGAAACCTTAGTGACAATTATGTGCTCAGAATAATATGTATTTATTCTAAAAACACATGCATGTATTTATTATTTTGAAAACCACCAGCCGCCTGATCTGTCACGTTTTAATTGTGCGACAGTAATGACGTAAATACTTGGCTAATACATGGCTAAAAACCGAAAAGGCTGGTAAGCGTAATATGCCAATACGGGTCACAATATAAGGTTAATAAAACCGAAAACGTAATTGAATAACACGCTAATTAAGAATAAAGCAAGTTTAAAAATGACTTCAGTTCCCCTTTAATGACTGTGGAAAAGAACCTCAGTACTGTGTAAAAGTCTTAGTGCAGTCAAAACATTACAAAAACATTTTAGATTTCCAAAACACCTTTTTTTTCCCCCCCAGCACAAAATTAAACTGTTACAGGAGAGGAAAAAAAAAAAAGTTTGTATCTGAGCAGCATATTCCATAAGAGAGCACTTTTTCAGATTAAAAAAGAAAACATAATGAAGGCTGCTGGGTTTTGGGGCAAAATGAAGCAAGTGTGACCGTCAAAGCGTCCAGAAGAACTGGGGCTGGTTCTGTAAGATGTTCAGTAAAACCTACAGCTCTTCATTTCCTTATCAAACTGCACTCGCTGGACCTGAGACTATTTTTTTTTTTTAAAGCAAAGGGTCGTCTCACACCAAATACTGACCGTTTCATTTATTATGGCTTACTGATTTATATATATATATATATATATATATATATATATATATATATATATATATATATATATATATTATATATATTTTTTTTTAAATGTTGAAACATTGTCATTTTTGGTCAACAGCATTTCTTTACATGTCCCCAAGACTTTTGCACAGGACTGCGTATGAAGAGGTAACAGTCAAGGCCAATTTATGCCGACAACGCAGTCCTCGCAGATGGCGTCTGCGTAGCCCCCCGCCTTCGCAGACACTCTGCGCGCACCTCCCAAAAATTGTGACCACTGCAGAAGCCTCGCAGACAAGAGGGCTCTGATTGGTCCACTCTACATCCGCTGTACACGCACTTCCGCTTCCCTACTTTCCCGGTTTGGTTTGTTTTCACGACCGCCATTTTTAAAAACACGAGCGAAGATGGAGCAGCACGAAGAGCGGTTGATTGAGGAAGTGAGGAAGTATGTACATCTATGGTGGTGTTTACATTAGACCGTATCCGTATCGTTTTCGTCGCGGATGCACTGTCCGTTCACATTAAAACGCTGGGAAACGACTCCACAGGCGGAACAACTTGAATCCGCCAGGGCCCACGTATTCAACCCAGTTCGTATCTGATCCGGTGCTGTGTAAACATTGAGATACGAGGAAACGCAGTGCTGAGCTCTAGCTGACGTCGTCATTGGACAACGTCACTGTGACATCCACCTTCCTGATTCGCTGGCGCTGTTCATGCCACGCTGGTCATGTGACGCGACTGCTGAAAAACGGCACGGACTTCACTTCCTGCTATTGTTTCCGCCTTGTATCACCTTTTTGTTTTTCATTAAAGAGTATAAAAGTATGAATATAATGCTTTGCTTTGTCATTCTTAATGTTGTTCATGGTAAGATGCAAATACTGCCCATTGTGTAGTTATGATTGTCTTTAGGCTTGCCATCCTTCCACTTGCAAGTGGTGAGTGACTTGCGCATGCCCGATATGCACTGGGATCACACACACAGCGGCTCAGTCCCGAATCACTGCTCGTGCGCTTCACTCGCGCGCTTTGTGAGCTGCGCAGGGCCGGAGTGCGCACCCTCCAGAGGGCACTCGCTGTTCAGGGCGGAGTGATTTGGAGCGCAGCCGCTGAGGAGGAAGCGCTGAGCCGCACTGACACATTTCAACTTACGTGCCATCTAATTAGTCATGTGATTAGCGTATCCGTGTATTGGTGTTGCTGTGTGCACGTGAATCGTGTATTGGCGTTGCTGTGTGCAAGCGAATCGTTTTAAAAACGTTAATCTGATGATCCGCTGATACGGTCTAAAGTAAACACCACCTATACGACTCCAGTTCTACTCATTATAAGTAACTGGAGGATAAACACTCCACTAACCACACCCACCAACTACTCCTAGCGATTTCGCGCCCCCTTGCGTTGTGGCGGTGAATAACATCGCGCACGCCTATTACTCCCCGCTCAACGATAAATTACAACTGTCTGCGAAAAGCTATCTGCAAAAGCCTTGTCGCAAGAGCATGCAGAGGCCCTCAGAGTGAACAGCAATTGCACTTCGGAGATGAACTGGAGAATTCAGAAAGGGGGAAGAGATACTGAAAACACAGCAAAAAAATAAAAAAGATCCTCCAGCAATCCTGCTGCTAATCGAGCCAACTGGAATTATGGGATAAAACGTACAAAGTCTCAGATTGCGTGTACGCCCGCCTGTTTTTATCCTCCACAGGCACCTGACTGTCACCTCCTGCAATCTGCATGCACTTTGCTCAGCCTAACGGTTATGTACATGGCTGCCTGTTATGAGTAGGAAAGACACGTGTGCGGACGCACGCTCGATACTGCATATTGATCACACACGCAGCTAAAACGTTTGCATTACGGTTCATCAGGATGTCGTGATGCTACGAGGGTGGATTCACAGCTTATAAAGCAAAGACACTGTATCGCATACCGTCACTGTTACTCTCTGTCCAAAACACACCATGATACTGACCACCAAGACATCTTGCTTTACAAATATTTTTACAGAACATTATATGGAGTCTAGCAGCACGTTGTATACTTGTGGCACTTTCACACTCACTAGTCCGTTTGCAGAGTTTAAACAAGAGTGGATTTCAACGCTTTGCAATGCGGGTTCTAAAAATAAATAATACCAAGTGCACATGGAAATCACAAAAATAAACTGAGTACAGAGATCACAGAAATGTGGCTAATATATATGAGATGACTCTTTTTAGGCATCTCCAAACTCTCCAGAACAATCCCATTTCTGCAGCGTTACAGCTCAGGCCAGAGTTTCCCAAAAACATCACAGCACAAAGATCATCGTTAAATGGTAGCGCAAGTAACACAATGAATGCTCTCTCTCTCTCATGCCGCTTTTCCACTACCAACGCGGCTGAGTCGGGCTGAGCCGTGCCGTGCTGAGTTGGGCTGAGTCTAGCTGAGTGGGGCTGTTGGAGTTGCATTTCGACTACAACCGCGCTGAACCGTGCTGGCTGGAAGTGGGTGGACGCATTGGGTGGAGTTAGCGAAAGTGGGTGGACGTCACGTGATGATGTTAGGCGGCGCAAACAGTGACATCAGTGATCTTTTAAGCGGTAGTCTCACGACCCGGATAGTAAACAATAAACATGGAGGACATGGAGTCGTTAGTGTTGCTGGTCTTGGTGCTGTGGCTTGTTGTCACCGACAACGCCAACAGATACTGGCAAGAGCGTATAGATGAGGCGAGGCGCATAAGGCTTCAGAAATTCTCGTAATTCTTCTTCTTCCGGGTTTACGGTGTTTACAGATCCCAGCGTGCTCGCAGGGCGTGTGAGGACACTCCTCCTCACCAATCAGTGCACAGGGGAGTGTCTCCTCACGCCCCTAGCCCCACTCGGCTCGGTTTGGCTCACTTCAGCCCCACTCCAAAACCGTGCGAGTTTTGGGTGCTAAGCAGGGCTGAAGCGAGCTGAGTCATGCTGCTCTAAGGCAGTCGAAACGCGAGCCGTGTCGGGCTGAAGCGAGCTGAAAAAGGGTAGTGGAAAAGGGCCATTAGTCAAGATGCACTTAGCGTTGGTTCAAAGTCGTATGGAATAATCTCAATCACTGATGAAGCTGGCAAATCTCGAAATTAATCTAAATTGGAATGATATGGTGATCTGGCCGCTGTGTAAACAGTTTTCAAAATGGCGGCGCTGACACTTCACGTTTGGAGTCTCGCGAAGATCGCGCAGATAAGCGACGCCTGCCGTGGACCAAACGAACTACATTCAATACGGCTAAAAAGGCCGATGTATAATATTGAATTGCAATTAGTTGCCAATACAGGTCATGATATAAGGTTACTAAAACCGAAAACAATTGAATAACACATTAATTAAGAAATAAAGCAAGTTTAAAAATGACTTCAGTTCCCCTTTAACGCCAGGTGTGAACAGGGACTCGGATGCTCTCAGCCCGGTTGTGAGATTGCTGTGTTCTGACGGACAGAAAGAAAAGAACCGCACCAAGCGGCAGAAGCCATCAAACAGACCGATCGCTGCATATGTGGAAGCACACCTGAAAAGAACCTGAATTTCCACAAAGACATGAATCAAAGGAGAAGTTCAGACTGCAGGTTAAAGTGGCCTAAGTTTACACCTTTATCAAACATGAAGGGGGGGGGGGGGGGGGGGGGGGGGGGGGGTGTCTCATTTTCAGTTTCAAGTTTAACCACTTCCTTCTGCGGTAACCAAATCCAGTCCAGCTGCTTCTGATGGATATGTAACCTATTTTGTCCATATCTCTCATAATCTCATCATGCTGTTCAAACTATTTAGGGTTGAATGATTAGTACTAACGATTACCAATGAACTCCTTACTCTGCTTAGCTTTAAAATTATTAAACTTTCATGCCACTAGTTACGGTTTCAAACCACTTTTAAATGCATCCTGATACCTCTACGATTAATATGGAAGCACTTTATAATCAAATATGACACACGCTGCCAATAAGCAAATAAGCTCTCATCGCTTGAGTCAAAGTTTGTGAAACAGTGCAAAGAAATGATCTCACTTAATCACATGAAACAAGAACTAATCAGCGTCATTTCTGTTGACACGGCGGAGAAAAGAAACAATGGCTAAATTAAAACAAGAGATAAGAACGTGACTGTTTTTCAGGACAAGCTTTATTTCTGCTCAGTTAAAAAATTTTAAATAATATGCATAACCGGCCTTGTTAGTCACTGCGTAAGGAGTAAAACACTTATGGCGTGCCATTACAGGGAAATAATCCATGACAGGATGGTGTGATGAGAAGTTACTGTTACTGCCTTGAAGCTAACTGTCCTCTCATGTGATTATAGTTACATAACCTTTGCAAAATGTTATTTCCCATTATTGCTTAAATGATAGCAACTGTAAACAAACAAACGTCATTCGCTCATCAGACTCTTCTCTCAAAAGTTAACAAGACCAAAACGCAGCTCATCGTAACGCTGAGAAACTGCAAAACGCAGTCTTGTAGTGGGCGACTTAAAAGAGAACTGAAGTCATTTTTAAACTTGCTTTATTTCTTAATTAACGTGTTATTCAATTACACTTTTGGTTTTAGTAACCTTATATTGTGACTCGTATTAGCAACTAACTGCAATTAAATATTATACTTATCAACCTTTTCGGTTTTTAGCCGTGTTGAATTTAGTTCATTTGGTCCATGGCAGACGTCACTTATCCGCGCGATCTTCACGAGACTTGTGCGAGACTTCGAAACGTGAAGTGTCAGCCAGGTGTCAGTGCCGCCATTTTGAAAACTGTTTTCCAAACGAAATATTGCACAAAAACTAGTTTAAATGACGATTACTGCCTACTTTTTGCAAACTTTCCTGATTGCTATTAAAACAAACGGCTTGATTACATCAGCATTCGAAAGAGGGCGCGCGCGTCTTTTGACAACGTTGGTCACTTTGATTTCCGCTGTACGTTTTACTTCCGTCCTACGATGTCTCAACGAACCTCGTTTACGGCCATTGCTTCGACACATGGACTGATATATTACATGGCGTATTTCACTCATAACTTGCTATAGCAGAAAGAAAAAAAAAAAGCACAACTTTATTCATCACACAATTGTGAAATTACTCTCTGCATTTAACCCATCTGAAGCAGTGAACGCACACATGCACACCCAGAGCAGTGGGCAGCCATGCTAACAGCGCCCGGGGAGCAGTTGGGAGGTAGGTGCCTCGCTCAAGACCGTCCCATATTAACCTAACTGCATGTCTTTGGACTGTGGGGGAAACCGGAACACCCGGAGGAAACATGCAAACTCCACACAGAAAGGCCCTCGCTGGCCACTGGGCTCGAACCCAGAACCTTCTTGCTGTGAGGTGACCGTGCTAACCACTTACACCACCGTGTCGCCCAAAATAGTGACAAAACAGCGATCAAAAATACATTCCTATATTTAATAAAGTGGGATATGGAATTTTGATTATTTAAAAAAAAAAAATTGCCTTCAGTTCTCCTTTAATGACTGTTAGGGCCTCTGCATGCTCTTGCGACAAGGCTTTCGCAGACAGTTGTAATTTATCGTTGAGCGGTGAGTAATAGGCGTGCGCGATGTTATTCACCGCCACAACGCAAGGGGGCGCGAAGTCGCGAAATCGCTAGGAGTAGTTGGTGGGTGTGGTTAGTGGAGTGTTTATCCTCCGGTTACTTATAATGACTAGAACTGGAGTCGTATAGATGTACATACTTCCTCGATCAACCGCTCTTCGTGCTGCTCCATCTTCGCTCGTGTTTTTAAAAATGGCGGTCATGAAAACAAAACAAACCAGGAAAGCAGGGAAGCGGAAGTGCGTGTACAGCGGATGTAGAGTGGACCAATCAGAGCCCTCTTGTCTGCGAGGCTTCTGCGGTGGTCACAATTTTTAGGAGGTGCGCGCAGAGCATCTGTGAAGGGGGGTGGGGGCTATGCAGACGCCATCTGCGAGGACTGCGTTGTCAGCATAAATTGGCCTTAACACAGCACTGACACTGGAGACTCCTTCCATGAAGGCTCAACATTGCACCATAGACATATATAGATGTAAAGAGGTTTATACACCTTCACGCACACACAGACGAAAAAGGTTTTGCAACAAAACCCTTAAGCTGAAATAAATCAGGATTAACACGAGAAAGAAAAGAGGAAAAACAAACACACACACACACACACACAAGGAAGGATACTAAGTGAAGCTGCAGGCTTTCAATTTCGAGTTTGTTGTTTTTAGACTGCAAAAACAATAACAAAAACACCTTAAAGAAGGGATGCTCTGTCTGCAGGAAAACATGCAACGTTCAAAAGTGACGTCTGTAAATTAAAATGGCCAAGATGCCAAGAGTCTCTCTGGGTTTTGTGGACAAAACAAAAACGTTTTTTTTTTTATATCTGTGCAAAATGTGGTAAAAAAAAAAAGAAGTTTTACGAAACGCTAGAGAGAGAAAAACAGACTCCTAACAAATATAAATCTATTCATTCTGGGAAAAAAACCCTAACTGATGCACTCCTGATTATATGGCTAAGAGCAAAAACCAAATAAAGCCCTCTCAGATAAACTGCTATTTAGCCACCATGCTAGCATGGAACAAGCGGCCCAAGTTTGAAAATAAAACAAAACTGTTTTCCAAAAAAAGCGCTTTTAAAGAGAACATATGTTTGGAGCAAAAACAAACTTAACCGTGAGACACTTTCTTACAATTATATTTCGGCTTATTTAACTGGAAACGTTATTCTGTCTCTCACTCTCCAGTCCTCCGGGTAGCGCACAAAATGGCGACCACTGCGTTCCAGCCTCGGAGTCCTTATTCTCAAGCGCCCAGGTAGCACTTTGTGGTCAATGGCATACATACACACATATATATAAAGCTTTATCTTCAATATTTAATCCAGCGCCAACACAAAACGCAGTCAAAACATCACAATAACACAGCAACACAAAAAAGCGGCAACAATCTCTGCTCTGTACTTATTTTTTCGCCGAGCTAACAAACGTTAGCTTAACCCGGCTAACGTTTTTTGACACGGCAGGGGTGGCCGAATTACAAACGGACACCTAGGGCACTACGAAGGACATAGAGGCGATGTATACCTTAAAGAGTACGTAGTGCACTCAGATAGGGAGGGTGTCTTTATTCGGGATTCATCCTGACTGCATACTACTGTACTACGAAGAACGAACGCTGTGGCGTAATGAACTGTGTTGACATACTACATGTAGTTTATTACGAGGTAGTTTGGAATTGAAGTGTATCAAAATATTTTAAAAAATACTATTCTTTAGGAAAAAAAAATTATAGTGTAGATAAACACAAACATAAGCCTACGTAATTATTGTAGAAATATATTGCGTAGTGTCACTCAAATTCTCGAAAAGATACCCGCGCGCTTTCTTACGTAACGCAAGGAAAGGCAACGCGTCGAGCGCCGAGTCTGGACCGGGTTACGCAACGTAAACTGCGTAGCTTGCTTTCACGCATGTCGCGCAACCTACCTATGAGAAAATGGCCTAGGGTTGTACGGCAGCTAGCTTAGCCACGCTAGCTAATAAACAACCGAAAGCGGTGCACTGACGCTATGCTGATGCACAGCGAGAACAAGAAACGCAGCTCTCCTCTGCCGTTAGTTCACGCTCGTTAGTGTTTCACGGTAAGACTGCGCAGAGCCTCCCTCCGGGCTCCTCGCGCTCCCTCTTCGCCGCTGCTCACGCGAGAGTCGACGACGACTCCGATCCGGACCGAGACGCTCGAGAAAAGTGCGATTAAAAAAACCACGAGACCGCTATCCGTCCACGACCGTCCGCTCTTATGTTTTGCGCCCAAACGCGCCGGTAACCGATAAGCATTGGTTTTAATTGTCTGTGGTGTTGTTTTATTTTTTTTAGTTACCTTATTTATCGGGTTGTCAAGGTGCGCGCGCTCTTTTCTTTTCCCACAATCCAGAACAAACAGCTCGAGACGTCGGTGACGTCATACGCATGCCGAGCGTAAGGGTCGACGCTGACAGCTGAGAAATAAATATATAAATAAATACATCTTTAAAAATAGCAAAATATTTATTTATTTCACCTTGATTTATGTTTGGATTTACATCAGCATGTTTTAGACCATGCATGTCGTTTTTCAGTTCATAAAAAAAATTAATAAAAGAAAAATTGAGAAGCCTGTGCAAATAAAAGTAATAAAATGTATAATAATAATAATAATAATAATAATAATAATAATAAATACATAGTTAATGGAACATAAACCTAATTTAATATTCTGAAAATCTTATTTTTTTAAAAATATAATGGCCAATAAAAATAATTAAAAGAATAAAAAATTAAAAACACCTTATTTGATGACATAAGCTGATTTATATATTTGAATGTTTCTTTGATAGGGTAAATATTCATCATATACATAGACATGTTACACACAGTCATATCGACGCAGCAAAGTACGTAAAGGGTGGGTGTCGACGCGGCTCCACGCGTAAGGGGTGGGTGTCGACGCGGCTCCACGCGTAAGGGGTGGGTGTCGACGCAGCCAAGCGCGTAAGGGGTGGGTGTCGACGCAGCCAAGCGCGTAAGGGGTGGGTGTCGACGCAGCCAAGCGCGTAAGGGGTTGGTGTCGACACGGCCAAGCGCTTAAGGGGTGGGTGTCGACGCAGCCAAGCACGTAAGGGGTGGGTGTCGACGCAGCTCCATGCGTAAGGGGTGGGTGTCGACGCAGCCAAGCGCGTAAAGGGTCGGTGTCGACACGGCTCCATGCGTAAGGGGTGGGTGTCGACGCAGCCAAGCGCATAAGGGGTCGGTGTCGACGCAGCCAAGCGCGTAAGGGGTGGGTGTCGACGCAGCCAAGCGCGTAAGGGGTGGGTGTCGACGCAGCCAAGCGCGTAAGGGGTGGGTGTCGACGCAGCCAAGCGCATAAGGGGTGGGTGTCGACGCAGCCAAGCGCGTAAGGGGTGGGTGTCGACGCAGCCAAGCGCGTAAGGGGTGGGTGTCGACGCAGCCAAGCGCGTAAGGGGTGGGTGTCGACGCAGCCAAGCGCGTAAGGGGTGGGTGTCGACGCAGCCAAGCGCGTAAGGGGTGGGTGTCGACGCAGCCAAGCGCGTAAGGGGTGGGTGTCGACGCAGCCAAGCGCGTAAGGGGTTGGTGTCGACACGGCCAAGCGCTTAAGGGGTGGGTGTCGATGCAGCCAAGCACGTAAGGGGTGGGTGTCGACGCAGCTCCATGCGTAAGGGGTGGGTGTCGACGCAGCCAAGCGCGTAAAGGGTCGGTGTCGACGCGGCTCCACGCATAAGGGGTGGGTGTCGACGCAGCCAAGCGCATAAGGGGTCGGTGTCGACGCAGCCAAGCGCTTAAGGGGTGGGTGTCGACGCAGCCAAGCGCGTAAGGGGTGGGTGTCGACGCAGCCAAGCGCGTAAGGGGTGGGTGTCGACGCAGCCAAGCGCGTAAGGGGTGGGTGTCGACGCAGCCAAGCGCGTAAGGGGTGGGTGTCGACGCAGCCAAGCGCGTAAGGGGTGGGTGTCGACGCAGCCAAGCGCATAAGGGGTGGGTGTCGACGCAGCCAAGCGCGTAAGGGGTGGGTGTCGACGCGGCTAAGCGCGTAAGGGGTGGTCGACGCGGCTAAGCGCGTAAGGGGTGGGTGTCGACGCGGCTAAGCGCGTAAGGGGTGGGTGTCGACGCAGCTCCATGCGTAAGGGGTGGGTGTCGACATGGCTAAGCACGTAAGGGGTGGGTGTCGACGCGGCTAAGCGCGTAAGGGGTGGGTGTCGATGCAGCCAAGCGCGTAAGGGGTCGATGTCGACGCGGCTAAGCGCGTAAGGGGTGGGTGTCGACGCGGCTAAGCGCGTAAGGGGTGGGTGTCGACGCAGCTAAGCGCGTAAGGAGTCGGTGTCGCCACAGCTAAGCGCATAAGGGGTCGATGTCGACGCAGCTCCACTCGTAAAGTTTCGGTGTCAACGCGGCTCCATGCGTAAAGGGTCGGTGTAGAAGCGGCTCCGTGTATAACGCATCGGTGTCAGCACGGCTCCACGCTTAAAAGGTCAGTGTTGATGCGGCTCCGACTGTAACACATTGGTGTCGAAGCGGCTCCGTGCGTAACGTGTCGGTGTCGACACGGCTCCACGCGTAAGGGGTTGGTCTTGGCGCCTAAGGGGTCGGTGTCGACGTGGCTCGGCGCAAAAAGGGTCATTGTCAACGTGGCTCAGTGCCTAAGGGATTGGTGTCCACACGGCTCAGCGCCGAAGGGGTCGGTGTCTATGCTGCTCGGCGACCACGCGGCTCAGCGCCTAAGGGGTTGGCATCCACGTGGCTCAGTGCCTAAGGGGTCAGCGTCCATGCGCCTAAGGGGTCGACGCAGCTTGGTGCCTAAGGGGTCGGCGTCCACGCGTAACGCATTGCTCTCGACGCAACTCTGTGCGTAAAGGGTCAGTGTCGATATTGTGTGTCTTCCTTTTCTTTTGGCTGCTTCTGTTAGAGATCGCCACAGCGGATTGTCTAATTTATGATCCACATATTTGATTTGGCATAGGTTTAACACCAGATTACCTTCCTGACACAACCCTCCCCAATATATCAGGGCTTGGGACCGTCACAAAGTGTGCACTGGCTTGTACATCCCCAGAGGCTGGGTATTTTACCTAATCTGCATCCTAAACCGTGGGGGAAACCGGAGCACCCGGAGGAAACCCACGCAGACACGGACAGGACATGCAAACTCCAAATAGAAAGGCCCACATCAGCCATGGGGTTGGAACCTTCTTGCTCTGAGGCGACAGTGATAACCACTGCAACACTGTGCTGCCCTCTGTGTGGATATTTCAATATATGTGTGTACTATCAACACAGACGCGTGACACACAGGGTCATTTCCACATTCAGCACACAGTTCTGTATAATTGTCCATATGCTGTTTGGTTAAAACAGAAATAAAAAAAAAACTAACTATTTCAGGCATAGAGAGCAACCATTTGTGCTATAAAATAGAAATCTGTGATAAAATCGTTGTAAATAACTTTTTTTTTGCTTGCTTTTATGTCTGCCTCAAAACTCTTTCACATGTTTTAAGCAACTTTTCGATCGTCTCAGCTGTAATGCTGACCTTTTTTTTGATTATCCAAATTGTTCATGTTCTTACATTGTGTTGTTACACAATACCAACAGGGCGGCACGGCGGTGTAGTGGTTAGCGCTGTCGCCTCACAGCAAGAAGGTCCGGGTTCGAGCCCCGTGACCGGCGAGGGCCTTTCTGTGCGGAGTTTGCATGTTCTCCCCGTGTCTGCGTGGGTTTCCTCCGGGTGCTCCGGTTTCCCCCACAGTCCAAAGACATGCAGGTTAGGTTAACTGGTGACTCTAAATTGACCGTAGGTGTGAATGTGAGTGTGAATGGTTGTCTGTGTCTATGTGTCAGCCCTGTGATGACCTGGCGACTTGTCCAGGGTGTACCCCGCCTTTCGCCCGTAGTCAGCTGGGATAGGCTCCAGCTTGCCTGTGACCCTGTAGAAGGATAAAGCGGCTACAGATAATGAGATGAGACAATACCAACAGTTCATGAGTAACTTCACAGACTTCTGTTATTTATACATATTGAAAGTGCAAAGGTTCATTTTGTTCTTTCTTTCTTATTAAATAACCATTTTAACCTTGAACACTACCACTGAAGGTCCTTCAGGATCATTTGAGAATTTCTTTCACTGCTCACATTTTTTTATTATAATTATTTATAAATCTGTGAGAAACTGAATCAAACTATAAGTAACTGTATCCTTTATATTTTACTTCAAGGGCATATTAAAAGTTTTGGTTGAGGCTCAGATGTTTCACAGGCATTGAAAAAAGTATAAAAAAAAAGAAAAAAACAGTCATCTTTCATGCACCAATCACTGTATCACCATTTGTTGCCATTGGATGAATTAATACGTAAATTCACCTTCAGTGATTGCTTGAGGAAGGTTGTGGAGCACCCAGCTGACTACGGGCGAAAGGCGGGGTACACCCTGGACAAGTCACCAGGTCATCACAGGGCTGACACATAGACACAGACAACCATTCACACTCACATTCACACCTACGGTCAATTTAGAGTCACCAGTTAACCTAACCTGCATGTCTTTGGACTGTCGGGGAAACCGGAGCACCCGGAGGAAACCCATGCGGACACGGGGAGAACATGGAAACTCCACACAGAAAGGGCCCCGTCGGCCAATAGGCTTGAACCCAGAACCTTCTTGCTGTGAGATGACTGTCCACTACACCACCATGCCGCTCTGGGAGCAATTTAGAGTCACTAATACATCTACTGCATTGTTTTTGGAAGTTGGGAGGGAACTAGAAAACCCAGAATAAACTTACATGGATATGCTGAAAACATCCATCCATCCATTATCTGTAGCCGCTTTATCCTTCTACAGGGTCGTGGGCAAGCTGGAGCCTATCCCAGCTGACTATGGGCAAGAGGTGGGGTACACCCTGGACAAGTCGCCAGGTCATCACAGGGCTGACACATAGACACAGACAACCATTCACACTCACATTCACACCTACGCTCAATTTAGAGTCACCAGTTAACCTAACCTGCATGTCTTTGGACTGTGGGGGAAACCAGAGCACCCGGAGGAAACCCACGCGGACACGGGGAGAACATGCAAACTCCACACAGAAAGGGCCCCGTCGGCCAATGGGCTTAAACCCAGAACCTTCTTGCTGTGAAATGACTCTCCACTACACCACTGTGCTGCTCTGGGAGCAATTTAGAGTCACTAATACATTTACTGCATTGTTTTTGGAGGTTGGGAGGAAACTAGAAAACCCAGAATAAACTTACATGGATATGCTGAGAATATACGAACCTCCATTAGAGGAACGGAAACTCAGAATTAAGTGCAATACATATCACAAAAATGGGTACTGCAATACTGAGTTCTTCTAACTGATCACCTTTATCCTATCATGAAACATTTCTATCCCGGGATCTCATCTCATCTCATTATCTCTAGCCGCTTTATCCTGTTCTACAGGGTCGCAGGCAAGCTGGAGCCTATCCCAGCTGACTACGGGCGAAAGGCGGGGTACACCCTGGACAAGTCGCCAGGTCATCACAGGGCTGACACATAGACACAGACAACCATTCACACTCACATTCACACCTACGCTCAATTTAGAGTCACCAGTTAACCTAACCTGCATGTCTTTGGACTGTGGGGGAAACCGGAGCACCCGGAGGAAACCCACGCGGACACGGGGAGAACATGCAAACTCCACACAGAAAGGCCCTCGCCGGCCCCGGGGCTCGAACCCAGGACCTTCTTGCTGTGAGGCGACAGCGCTAACCACTACGCCACCGTGCCGCCCTATCCCGGGATATAAACAGATATTTTATCTCATAATCACTGTACATTTTAGTCTATTGTGTTTATTGCATTGTTTTTTCTTCAGTTTTCATCTCTAAACAGTTTGTCATTCATTTGTTAGTCATAAAATAATTTCAATAAATTTGTCCACTGTGCATTTAAAACTTTTTCAGTCTTTCTGAACTGTTGTCCCTCCTGGGCTACACAATGTCTCCCTCTAGTGGCAGATATTGAAATTGAACTCCTAATCTCATTTCTCAATGTCTCATCTCATCTCATCTCATCTCATTAATAACTGTACAAAACCCACTTTTCTAGTATTCAGCAATTTCAACCGGCCATGTACAGTTTTTATTATTATTTTTTAAATTTTTATTATTCCATCTTCATTTTTAGGCGGCACGGTGGTGAAGTGGTTAGCGCTGTCGCCTCACAACAAGAAGGTCCGGGTTTGAGCCCCGTGGCCGGCGAGGGCCTTTCTGTACGGAGTTTGCATGTTCTCCCCGTGTCCGCGTGGGTTTCCTCCGGGTGCTCCGGTTTCCTCCACAGTCCAAAGACATGCAGGTTAGGTTAACTGGTGACTCTAAATTGACCGTAGGTGTGAATGTGAGTGTGAATGGTTGTCTGTGTCTATGTGTCAGCCCTGTGATGACCTGGCGACTTGTCCAGGGTGTACCCCGCCTTTCACCCGTAGTCAGCTGGGATAGGCTCCAGCTTGCCTGCGACCCTGTAGAAGGATAAAGCAGCTAGAGATAATGAGATGAGATGAGATCTTAATTTTTATTTCCAGGAAAATGTTTATCCACACGGGGCAGCACGGTGGTGTAGTGGTTAGCACTGTCGCCTCACAGCAAGAAGGTCCTGGGTTCAAGCCCAGCGGCCGACGAGGGCCTTTCTGTGTGGAGTTTGCATGTTCTCCCCGTGTCCGCGTGGGTTTCCTCCGGGTGCTCCGGTTTCCCCCACAGTCCAAAGACATGCAGGTTGGGCTTATTGGTGGCTCTAAATTGACCGTAGGTGTGAATGTGAATGGTTGTCTGTGTCTGTGTCAGCCCTGTGATGACCTGGCGACTTGTCCAGGGTGTACCCCGCCTTTCGCCCGTAGTCAGCTGGGATAGGCTCCAGCTTGCCTGCGACCCTGTAGGGCAGGATAAGCGGCTACAGATGATGGATGGTTATCCACACACTCACCAGCCACTTTAACAGGAACTTGTTCTTGATTCTAAGATTCCTGTTCTTGGCTGCAGGAGTGGAACCCAAGGTGAGCTCCTGCTATGGCATGCTAAGATGCTTTTCCGCTCACCACGGCTGTAAAGACTGATTATATGAGTTGCTATATCCTTCCTGACAAAAAAGTTTGAACCAATCTGCCCATTTTCCTCTGACCTCTCTTATCAACAAGGAGTTTGTTTCCACCCACAAAACTGTCTGTCGCTCAACTCAGTGTTTTTTGTTTTTCGCACCATTCTGTGTAAACTCTGGAGACTGTTGTTTGTGTGTGAAAACAAACCCCAGGAGATCAGCAGTTTCTGAAATGCTCAAACCAGTCCATCTGGCTCAAACCAACACCCATGCCACCTACAGTGAAAGAAAGTCACACTTTGAGATCACAATTTTTCCCGTTCTTGGTGTTTGAACATTGTGAACATTAACTGAAGCTCTTGATTTGTATCCGAACGATTTGATGCATCGTGCTGCTGTCGAGGGATCGGCTGATTAGAGAACGGCATCAAACAGCAGGTGGATGGATGGGTGTTCCTAATAACGTGGCCAGTGAGTGTACACTGGATTTATACTTTATTTTATGATTAGTATTAGGTTAGCGGGTTCAGTAAATTTCTCTTATCTGTATCTTAAACAGACAGAGATCCAGAAAAATCGCCTGACACATTTATAATAAGTTTTAGAGTATATTTTTCTTTCATGTCTTATTTTTTCGAACGTGTTACTACTATTTATATCAGATTCAAATAAAACTATATCTTCTTGTTTTGATTATTTTTGTATACTTAAATAAATCCTCACATAATCCAGTTTTATTAAAGTGCAGTGTGTCCTGCATTCTGCGTCCAGAATTATTGGCACCCAATTGTAAAAATGGACAAATGTACAATTAAAACTTGATGTACCTGATTGTAGGAGTGTAAACTTCAGGCTCCAGGCACACAATACCAAATGATTCATAAGGCAATGATTCGATATTTGATGATATGAATCTGCTATATGATTTAGTAGCCTCCATCTGAGATGCGACCTTTGTTCTGAAACTGTAGGCCAAACCTTAATTCACAGATGACGATACTGTAGAAATGGAAAGTTTTTACATACTGTATCGGTTTAAAAATATGATTTTTTTAAAACACACACCAGTTTGAGATTGCTGCTTTAAATAATTTCAATTGTTGCACTGATCCAAACTGTCCGATCCTTTCATCCCATCAGATTGTGATTCATGAGACTTTTTTTTTTTTTACAATTGTACAACAATAAACATCTGTTTCCTTGTGTTGGAACTATACAATAGAGATATTTCTGTTACTAAAATTACTTTTGTTTTAATGAAAGGTAATGAAATGTGGGGGCAGCACGGTGGTTAGCACTGTCGCTTCACAGCAAGAAGGTTCTGGGTTTGAGCCCAGTAGCCGACTGGGGCCTTTCTGTGTGGAGTTTGCATGCTCTCCCCGTGTCTGTGTGGGTTTCCTTCTACAGTCCAAAGACATGCAGTTAAGTTAACTGGCTACTCTAAATAGTCCATTGATCAAACTTGGAGAAGCATGGAATCTGCCAAGCTTAAAGTGCCCTAGACACACCAATGATGGACTGTTAAATGTCATCAGTGGTGCCCCATGGCCCTTGCCGTCTATGGGATGAAGAATGAAAGGTGATTTTTTTTCCCTCCTCCAACACATTTACTCACTTTCAGGAAGCTCTTTATCCTGGTCAGGATGCTGGTGAGAGGAAGTAATGAATACACCCTAGATGAGGAGATGTCGGTCCATCACAGAGCACCATATACACACACATTTACTCACTCATCCACACCTAGGGGCAATTCATCTGAGCCAATCCACCTGCTGGTGCAGGTTTTTGGGAGGTAGGAGAAAACTAGAGAACCCAAAGGAAACCAATGCAAACAAGGAAAACCCACACAGAAACTGTGACCTGACCTCAGAATCGAACCAATGATCATAGAGCTGTGATGCAACACCTCTTTAGATGAAAAATAAACAAATTGTTATGGCATAGCTTTAACTTGCCCATGACAAAAGATAAAACCACCATAATCAACAAAGAAAATCAGAGTCGTAAAGATCCATCCATCATCTGTAGCCACTTATCCTGTCCTACAGGGTCGCAGGCAAGCTGGAGCCTATCCCAGCTGACTATGGGTGAGAGGTGGGGTACACCCTGGACAAGTCGCCAGGTTATCGCAGTGCTGACACAGAGATAAACAACCATTCACACCTACGGTCAATTTAGAGTCACCAATTAGCCTAACCTGCATGTCTTTGGACTGCGGGGGAAACCGGAGCACCCGGAGGAAACCCACACGGACACGGGGAGAACATGCAAACTCCAGACAGAAACGCCCTCGCCAGCCACTGGGCTCGAACCCAGGACCTTCTTGCTGTGAGGCAACAGTGCTAACCACTACACCGCCGTGCTGCCGAGTTGTAAAGATATAACCCCAAAATTTACTTTTATTAAGGAAAAAAATGTCTCGACAAACAGACTGGTCAGCAAATCAAAGAACATAACAAAGATGAGAGGTCAGACCCAGAGTCTTTCCCACCTAACAAAGGCAACTAAGAAAATAAATGAAAAAGAAGAACATGAAAAACAAGAGCTGCCAGCCTGAGATGCAAACCAAAAAGAAAGATTCAACTAAAACGAAATAAAGTTACTAAAAAGAAAACCCCAAGATGTGCCAGCATCTTGGGCATATAGCCAAAGCAAAATCAAGAAAGAAAGAAAAAGAGAGAGAGAGAAACAAAGAGGGAGCTTTATATATCAGGGCAGATGCGCTACATTGGCAATCAAGCAGGGAAGCTCCACCCACAGCAAGCCACCCCTCCCACCATGGACAGCTCCTCCCACCATGAACAGCTCCTCCTCTCAACAGACAGGGCAGGACCCATAACACAAATAAATAGATGAATATCTCACTTATACATTACTAATTTTAAACAATGATTTATCCTCAGCTTTGTAACGGGTGCCAATAATTCTGGAGTTAACTGTTTGACTTGTTTTGGGAAAACGTTAAAGGTCCCCCCCCTTCAGTGACTTGTCAAGAAGAAGGGCGGCACAGTGGTGTAGTGGTTAGCGCTGTTGCCTCATAGCAAGAAGGTCCGGGTTCGAGCCCAGTGGCCGGCGAGGGCCTTTCTGTGCGGAGTTTGCATGTTCTCCCCGTGTCCGCGTGGGTTTCCTCCGGGTGCTCCGGTTTCCCCCACAGTCCAAAGACATGCAGGTTAGGTTAACTGGTGACTCTAAATTGAGCGTAGGTGTGAATGTGAGTGTGAATGGTTGTCTGTGTCTATGTGTCAGCTCTGTGATGACCTGGCGACTTGTCCAGGGTGTACCCCGCCTTTCGCCCGTAGTCAGCTGGGATAGGCTCCAGCTTGCCTGCGACCCTGCACAGGATAAGCGGTTATGGATGAAGGATGGATGGATGGATGGATGTTAAGAGGATTGCTCTGCTTTTTAGCAGAATCCTGTATATCAGTGCAGTTTTCTGATTAAAATCTAAGAAATTAAAACTTATTAGCTTATTTCTTACGACCGCGCCACACTCAGTAATAGAGTTTCTTGAGGCCCATATATCTTTTATATTTCTTTCATTAATTTCTTAATTTCAATATATTACCCCACCTCTGTTTTCTCCAGATGTGTCATTTGTGATCATCTTTAAAATGTGGCATGCAGATCATTTGTCTTGTCTGTTCTTTCTTTGCATCATGTGTACATGTTTAAATTGCTCATTGAGACGATGGAGAACATTTGAGTGTCAGTTGTTTGAGAGTCGTAACCCTCTGGCTGGTTTTGGTCAGATGGATCAGACAGACAGGGGCAGATGGTTGAAGTCACACAGCTGTAATGGAGGTGTCACTCTGGGCTGGATGCTGCCCTCTCTCGCTCTCTCGCTCTCTGACTGCTCAGATTCTCCTGACCACAGAAACGTCTCATGTTTTCTCCTCAGATTCTCACGACAAATCGTTTTCCTCACGTTTCTCCATATTAAAGATGTTCTCATGATCTGATTTCTTTGTGTGTGTTGTATTAAGTATTAAAGCTGGATAAAACTATTACATTGCAATCACAGTGAAGAGCAAATCCTGGGTGCGAACAGAAATCAAACAGAGATTAATTAACGTTTGTAAAAAGATGAACGTGGCGCTCTTTGATTTTTAAAAGTAGACGAGTACAAAACATCTAATTTGATGAATGTAACATTGTGGAATGAATAGATTTCATTATAAATGGATAAATCTTGTTATATAACTGAAGATAAAACACACTTATTGAAAAATTATCAACAATACCAAGCGAGGTTAGTGTGAACACCCGGAAATTGATTATTTTCCAATACCAGCACATCCTGAAGTAGTTTATTCTCCAAACACAACTATAATTACCAATAGTTATAATTCATTATTAATTAAAGAATGACACATCATCCATTTTATCTCTTTTTTAGTTGTGTTAAATGTTGTGGAACGTCCATGAAACAAGTTAGCTCCTGTTCTCACTTACATTATAGCAGCTATAAACAGACATTCCTTCACTAGCCTGTCTTTTTTTTCCTTTTGAAATAAATGAAGCTTGTGATGTTCCTGATAAACCTAAAAGCGTAAACCACGCAGGCTTCAAGACTTAAAATGAACACCTTTACCTCTGACTGCGCTAATGAAGCACTGACACTGGAGACTCCTTCCATAAATGTTAAATAAACAAACACTGACAAACTTCACCATATCAACAACAATACATTCTTATTTGTGAAATAACCTTCATTTAAATATTATTAAGATTATAGAAAATCGCACACACCGATTGGTCGAGAAATTCGGATCATTTCTCGATAATCACCTCGAGCGACTCAGCAAAATGGCGGTCAATTGCTTCGTCACTGTAAGTGAGGAAAAATTACAAATGATGAAAGAAAATGCTGTTCCTAAAAACACTAAAGATGCTACGAAGTTTGGTCTAAAACTATTCAAAGGTAAGGTGGGATTGTGATTTATTTTATCGATTTCAAAACAAAAGTATTTAAGTCTTCTTCAAACCAGGACCTCCAGCATGCACTGGGGCGGTTTGCAGTCGAGTGTGAAGCGGCTGGGATGAGAATCAGCACCTCCAAGTCCGAGGCCATGGTTCTCGACCGGAAAAGGGTGGCTTGCCCTCTCCAGGTTGGTGGAGAAGTCCTGCCTCAAGTGGAAGAGTTTAAGTATCTCGGGATCTTGTTCACGAGTGAGGGAAGGATAGAGCGGGAGATCGACAGGTGGATCGGTGCAGCCTCCGCAGTGATGCAGTCGCTTTACCGGTCCGTCGTGGTGAAGAAGGAGCCGAGCCAAAAGGCGAAGCTCTCAATTTACCGGTCGATCTATGTTCCGACTCTCACCTATGGTCATGAGCTTTGGGTAATGACCGAAAGAACAAGATCGCGGATACAAGCGGCCGAAATGAGTTTCCTTCGCAGGGTGGCTGGGCGCTCCCTTAGAGATAGGGTGAGGAGCACAGTCACTCGGGAGGAGCTCGGAGTAGAGTCGCTGCTCCTCCACATCGAGAGGAACCAGCTGAGGTGGCTCGGGCATCTTTTTCGGATGCCTCCTGGACGCCTCCCTGGGGAGGTGTTCCAGGCATGTCCCCCCGGGAGGAGGCCCCGGGGAAGACCCAGGACACGCTGGAGGGACTATGTCTCTCGGCTGGCCTGGGAACGCCTCGGTGTTCTTCCCGAGGAGCTGGCCGAGGTGTCTGGGGAGAGGGAAGTTTGGGCTTCCATGCTTAGACTGCTGCCTCCGCGACCCGGTCCCGGATAAAGCGGAAGAAGACGAGACGAGACGAGTATTTTAAGTGACTTGGCCTAGATAAGTGACACAAGTCTGTGCCATGCCGTTATTATATTTGCATGCTGCTTTTGAAATAAGTTATATTGAATACAATTTTTGATTTTTAAAAGAAAAAAAATCACCTGTGTATTGATACTAAAACAGTTATCTGCCTTGGGCTCAGTGAACATCGGTGAATGATAACCTCAACCTTGTTTTGATTATTATTCACCAATATTCACTTCACCTCCAGTGAATAATTGTTAAATATAGAGCATTTGCTGTACAACTTTTTTCTTTTAAATCTTGACTTGTAAATCTTGACATTACCTAACAACCTGTGTTTTCTCTCTCTTTCTCTTTTCCCCCCTCCCCGTCTGTCCCTCTGAGTTACATGTCAATCCCGAGATCGAGATGCTGACCTCTTCTGCTCCTTGGACCTGCTTGATCCATCCTGGTGCCCTACATCTGGTCGGAGTCTCATTACATCGGTCCTGTAGAAGACGGCCCATACAGACAGTCAAAAGTCACACTTGGAAGACGCTCTGGATGCTTACAGTAATGCTTTTATGGCTGAGGACTACAGTTGACTTGCTAACTTTGCGACTGCAGTTATCATGAACAGTTTTGCACTCAAGTTTCCATCAATGAACAGTTTATAACTTCAACAAAACAGACTTCATGTTAAAACTGGTAAAAATATTATAATCACGTTGTCTGTTATCACCCAAATGAGGATGGGTTCCCTTTTGAGTCTGGTTCCTTTCAAGGTTTCCTCATGTCGTCTGAGGGAGTTTTTCCTTGCCACCATCGTCACAGGCTCGCTCATTGGGGATAGATTAGGGATAAAATTAGCTCATGTTTAAAGTCATTAAAATTCTGTAAAGCTGCTTTGCGACAATGTCTATTGTTAAAAGCGCTATAAAAATAAACTTGACTTGACGTTTAAATATTTTTTTATTTTTTAAAAATTGTTCCGAATTTTAACTTTGTTTTTATCATTTAATTCTAGTATTTGCTTATAGGTATTAAAGGATTTGTATTGTTAATTTCTCCTGCTGTTAAATTCTTGTATTAAAATATATTGTGTATTTGTATTTTGTATAAGATAGAGTAATAATATACACTGGTTGATCCCTGCACTGTTCACTTTTTGCACTACTGCCATGATACAGATTCTGTTCTACCATAGCACCCTACTGAACCACTTCCACTATGCATACTGCTTCAGAATCTGTGATCATCTCACAATTGTCTTCTACAAGGGTATCTCCCCCCCCACACACACACACACACATACATTTGTAAGTGCCATATAAGCTACTGGATGCCTTAATTTCCTTCAGGAAGAATAAAGTATGCATGCATGCATCCATCCATCCATCTATCTATCTATCGGTCCCTGTGAATGAGTGATTACTATAGAAACCATAAAGTATTGTATTATGAACCTTGCAGCCAATCAGAGCTGCTGTTATGGGAAATGAAAAATAAAAGGAAATCGACACTTCCTTGACCAATCAGAGTCAAGAATTCAACAGCTATGATGTGATGGAAAGCAATGTAAGAAATATTCAGATTTAAAAGAAATACATTCTGGAATAACAACAGACCAAGTGTTCATACCCATACGAAAAAGAACAGTAAAGAACTTATAAGAGTTTACCACTGTCTTAGTAGTAAATCCTTATAAATATAAGGATAAATCCTTATAAGGATTTATAAATAAATATATATGCCATGTATGATTTACTCCTGAAAGTGGCCCATTTTGCATTTTCCTCATACAAATTTTTTATGAAAATCTAGTATGTATGAAGTGAACATTGTGCATGTTTTTTACAGATAATGTGTATGATGAATTACACCGTCTTTGTATGCTTCATGTAATGTTTGTAGTTTTAAATTATATTTTACAGTTTAAAATGTATATGCCTTTTATATGTAAATCCACATATGTTTGTGTGGATTTACATATAAAAGGCATATACATTTTAAACTGTAAAATATAATTTAAAACTACAAACATTACATGAAGCATACAAAGACGGTGTAATTCATCATACACATTATCTGTAAAAAACATGCACAATGTTCACTTCATACATACTAGATTTTCATAAAAAATTTGTATGAGGAAAATGCAAAATGGGCCACTTTCAGGAGTAAATCATACATGGCATATATATTTATTTATAAATCCTTATAAGGATTTATCCTTATATTTATAAGGATTTACTACTAAGACAGTGGTAAATTCTTATAAGTTCTTTACTGTTCTTTTTTGTATGGGTAATTAGCATCCAGTGTGGACAATGGACTATAATTTTTTTAAATTATTATTAAGTATAGTGGTGCTTGAAAGTTTGTAAACCCTTTAGAATTTTCTATATTTCTGCATAAATATGACCTAAAACATCATCAGATTTTCACACAAGTCCTAAAAGTAGATAAAGAGAACCCAGTTAAACAAATGAGACAAAAATATTATACTTGGCTATTTATTTATTGAGGAAAATGATCCAATATTACATATCTGTGAGTGGCAAAAGTATGTGAACCTCTAAGATTAGCAGTTAATTTGAAGGTGAAATTAGAGTCAGGTGTTTTCAATCAATGGGATGACAATCAGGTGTGAGTGGGCACCCTGTTTTATTTAAAAGAACAGGGATCCATCAAAGGCTGATCTTCACAACACATGTTTGTGGAAGTGTATCATGGCACGAACAAAGGAGATTTCTGAGGACCTCAGAAAAAGCATTGTTGATGCTCATCAGGCTGGAAAAGGTTACAAAACCATCTCAAAAGAGTTTGGACTCCACCAATCCATAGTCAGACAGATTGTGTACAAATGGAGGAAATTCAAGACCATTGTTACCCTCCCCAGGAGCAGTAGACCAACAAAGATCACTCCAAGAGCAAGGCGTGTAATAGTTGGCAAGGTCACAAAGGACCCCAGGGTAACTTCTAAGCAACTGAAGGCCTCTCTCACATTGGCTAATGTTCATGAGTCCACCATCAGGAGAACACTGAACAACAATGGTGTGCATGGCAGGGTTGCAAGGAGAAAGCCAATGCTCTCCAAAAAGAACATTGCTGCTCATCTGCAGTTTGCTAAAGATCATGTGGACAAGCTAGAAGGCTATTGGAAAAATGTTTTGTGGACGGATGAGACCAAAATAGAACTTTTTGGTTTAAATGAGAAGCGTTATGTTTGGAGAAAGGAAAACGCTGCATTCCAGCATAAGAACCTTATTCCATCTGTGAAACATGGTGGTGGTAGTATCATGGTTTGGGCCTGTTTTGCTGCATCTGGGCCAGGATGGCTTGCCATCATTGATGGAACAATGAATTCTGAATTATACCAGCGAATTCTAAAAGAAAATGTCAGGACATCTATCCATGAACTGAATCTCAAGAGAAGGTGGGTCATGCAGCAAGACAACGACCCTAAGCACACAAGTCGTTCTACCAAGGAATGGTTAAAGAAGAATAAAGTTAATATTTTGGAATGGCCAAGTCAATTGGACCTTAATCCAATGGAAATGTTGTGGAAGGACCTGAAGCGAGCAGTTCATGTGAGGAAACCCACCAACATCCCAGAGTTGAAGATAGATAGTTTAGATATATAGTTTATTAAAAAAAAACTCACATAGCAGTCACATGACTGAATTGCGTGACATATATACACAATTGAAAAAATATATATAAATATACATACAACAAATTTATAAATACATTTGAATAATTCATAAAATTTAGAAAATAGTTTGATTAACTAAAATTTCTATAAGATGTTCTCTATTACGAAAACTGCATTGCACACATAGCAGGTACCTGGGGTACCCAGGCTGGGACTGGCCCCCACTCAGACAGACAATCCGAAGATAGTTTGGCGCGCTGTTTCTGATTGCACAGGAAATCGATCACCCAATGAGTAACACACCCGGGGATGTCTAGAGCAAGGATCTTTTGAACCAGTAAATTGTGATCAATCAAATCAAACGGTTTTTGATAGTCAAAAAGTACTACCCTGACAGCCGCACCAGATCCATCGGTGGCCTTGGACCAGTGGTGTAGCATCAACGTCAATGCGAAGAGCGTAGAGGATTTCGGGATACTGCCATATTGGTTGGGGTCAATGACGTTTAAGACTGCTGGACCCACATGGGCAGAAACAACAAACTCCTCGGCTAGCTTAGATATGGCAGGTGTCAGAGAAATTGGGCGGAGGTGTTTGGAAACATCTACTACAGGTTTCTGCTTGGGCAGGGGTATGATGTCAGCAAGTTTCCATGAAGACAGGAGTTTTTGTTCTTTGAAGCTGCCATTCAGGATTGAGGTGATCAGCTGGACAAGGATTTCAGCATAGTCGCGTAGTAGCCAATTCGGAACGAGATCAGGACCTGCAGCCTTACGAGGGTTGAGCTTCTTGAGAGCCTTTAGAACCACGGCCTCGGTGACAGTAAAGGAAGTATGGTCATCAGGGTGGCGTGATGTCTCGTCAAGAGGAACAAAGGACTCCATAGGCTTGAGAAAGGCGGCGTTGATGGCATTGGCTCGCTTGAGATTGCTAGAGTTATCATTTAAACCCTCCAGTTGCAAGTCCGAGAATACCTGCACATAAAGGTGTTTCTATGCCTGTCCGTTTTAAACCGCGGCAACCATCTCATCTCATTATCTCTAGCCGCTTTATCCTTCTACAGGGTCGCAGGCAAGCTGGAGCCTATCCCAGCTGACAACGGGCGAAAGGCGGGGTACACCCTGGACAAGTTGCCAGGTCATCACAGGGCTGACACATAGACACAGACAACCATTCACACTCACATTCACACCTACAGTCAATTTAGAGTCACCAGTTAACCTAACCTGCATGTCTTTGGACTGTGGGGGAAACCGGAGCACCCGGAGGAAACCCACGAGGACACGGGGAGAACATGCAAACTCCACACAGAAAGGCCCTCGCCGGACCCGGGGCTCGAACCCAGGACCTTCTTGCTGTGAGGCGACAGCGCTAACCACTACACCACCGTGCCGCCCCCCGTGGCAACCAGAAATTCCTATTTCATCTTAAAATTTGAAAAATAGTTTAATTAACTAAAATTTCTATAAGATGTTCTCTATTATGAAAACTGCATTGCACACATAGCAGGTATAAAGGTGTTTCTATGCCTGTCCGTTTTAAACCGCGGCAAGCAGAAGTTCCTATTTCGTCTTAGCGTATACTTTGAGCAGTTAACTGGTGGCAAGAGGCAGTTTAGCTTGTGAGTAGGATCACTGGTGATAGCAGTGAAGAACTTGGCACAGATGTTGGAACATCTCTCCTTGAGTGTAGTGAGACCGAGGTTGGCGATACCTTCGCTATACGACGAGTGTGGGGCAAGAATTTTAATTGCGCGTTTCTGCACCAGTTCAAGTTCCTCGCTTAGGTATATTGGAAGCGCATGATGGTAAACCGGGGCACAGTATTCCAATATGGGCCTGATGGTACAAGAGTAAAAATCCAGAATGTCTTTAACGGGAACATTAGCCCTTTTCAATGAAACAATAAAAAACAACCGTTTATTCGCTTTCTTAATGCATTCTCGTATGTGATTGTTCCATCTGAGATTGTCCGAAATGGTAACTCCAAGAATCTTAGCAGATGTTACAACAGGGAGTTGATTACCTTCGATCACAAGAGGGGAGAAATCATGAGTGTTCTTCTTAAAATCAATAATTAACTCTTTACACTTATCAGCGTTTAGCTGCATGTTGTTCTTCAGTGTTCAATCAGCGACTGTTGACACGGCCTTCTGTGCGTTTCCAACATCACCGTGAGGTACAATCTCAGCTACCATCATGTCATCCACATACTTCCAAATCAGAGAGTCTACCTTCAGGTCATTGATCATGAGTATGAAAAGCCAAGGCCCAAGCTTGGTACCCTGGGGTACCCAGGCTGGGACTGGCCCCCACTCAGACAGACAATCCGAAGATAGTTTGGCGCGCTGTTTCTGATTGCACAGGAAATCGATCACCCAATGAGTAACACACCCGGGGATGTCTAGAGCAAGGATCTTTTGAACCAGTAAATTGTGATCAATCAAATCAAACGGTTTTTGATAGTCAAAAAGTACTACCCTGACAGCCGCACCAGATCCATCGGTGGCCTTGGACCAGTGGTGTAGCATCAACGTCAATGCGAAGAGCGTAGAGGATTTCGGGATACTGCCATATTGGTTGGGGTCAATGACGTTTAAGACTGCTGGACCCACATGGGCAGAAACAACAAACTCCTCGGCTAGCTTAGATATGGCAGGTGTCAGAGAAATTGGGCGGAGGTGTTTGGAAACATCCACTACAGGTTTCTGCTTGGGCAGGGGTACGATGTCAGCAAGTTTCCATGAAGACAGGAGTTTTTGTTCTTTGAAGCTGCCATTCAGGATTGAGGTGATCAGCTGGACAAGGATTTCAGCATAGTCACGTAGTAGCCAATTCGGAACGAGATCAGGACCTGCAGCCTTACGAGGGTTGAGCTTCTTGAGAGCCTTTAGAACCACGGCCTCGGTGACAGTAAAGGAAGTATGGTCATCAGGGTGGCGTGATGTCTCGTCAAGAGGAACAAAGGACTCCATAGGCTTGAGAAAGGCGGCGTTGATGGCATTGGCTCACTTGAGATTGCTAGAGTTATCATTTAAACCCTCCAGTTGCAAGTCCGAGAATAAAGATGTTGATCCAGAAGCTGGAACCATCCCCGCAATACATTTAACTGCTGACCACCAATGACTGGGCTTAGTGTCCCTTAGACTACTGACTTTCGACGCATAATAATTACTGCGTAGTGATTTCTGTTTGCGATTTACGACATTATGTAGGTGACGAAAGCGATCGGCATCTCCTTTGATAAACGCTTCCTGACGAAATTTAATGAGCTGTTTAAACTCGGCGGTGACCCAAAGTGGGTCATCAATGTGGACCTTGAATTGCTTCACTGGCATAATGATGTCTTGGCCGATGTTGAGTTTATCATCACAGGATTCAGCGGCGTCGACCAGAGACCAGTCAATACGAGAGAAATATCGACCTAGCTTGGACTTGCGACTGGCGCGCAGATCGCGTCTCAAAACTGATCTCCTACTTGAGCCCGTTTTTGGTGGTCTGGCTTTGGGGCGAACGGTGACTACATTGTGGTCGGATAGGCCGAACAAAGGCAGTATCTGTATGGCATTGTTATCGTACAACTGAGGCATGTTGGTAATCACCAGGTCCAAAATCTGATCGCCTCTTGTTGGTTTGTTAACAATCTGCTTAAGTTTAAACTGAGAAGTAAGGCATCGAATACCCAATCCGTTGAAGTCCCCGCATAACAGCAAACCACAACCAGGATACTCTCCTTCAATGGACGTAAAAGATTCGCACAGGTAGTCCAATAGAGTAGAATCGCTAGCGCTGTCGTTGAAGTGTGGGTGGTATACAGTACCTGCGATAACGCAAGGAATTCCCCGTGGAAGTCTAGTAGGCCTAAGCCACACCCAAAGGACCTCGAGAGTCGGATCTTGCAAATGATCAAGACATTTAAACTTGATCGAGTTTTCGATATAAAGTCCCACTCCACCATGATAGTCCGTGGTCCGATTCCGTTGCAAAAAGTTGTATCCTGGGATTTTTATGTGGTCAGCAGGTAAACTGTCCCTAAGCCACATTTCCATGAAGAAACCTAAATGAGGTTTCAATTCCAAAATAACTGACCGCACTTCATCTATTTCAGGTGCTAAGGAGGATCAGGAGGCTAAGGAGGTGTTAGCGAGGACCAAACTCAGTCCATGCATAAAACGTTCGGTGGTGCAAAGATGATGAGACTCACCAGTATTCCAAGGGAATGAATCCAAACACGGTCTTCTAATTATTGGATACATCAGTGTTTGATTTCCATTGCGAATCGCGCAATTGCGTGATATTCTGACAGGTATATTTATCCCTTCACGGATGGGCGACTCGCAAAGGTGTTGCCTAAGCGTGACTGCATCAGAGGTGTTGGTCTGAATATTTAATATCGTCGAAGTAGGATTATGCAAATGCCCAGGAATAGTTGAAACCCGTCCAGAAACCGGCGTAACAGAGAATAAATCACTAAAGATGGAAGGAGTTGGGCTTGATTTACAATGTTTTTGCAGTGGCATAAGTTTCTTGTGTCGTCCAGCTCTGCAACCCCGCCGAGTTGGTTTGGCGTTCGATATCCCAAGATAACAAAGGGTTCTCCATAAGTTCTGATTGATGCGAGTTCCGACTGAACAATTAGTTGAAATTGCTCTCAAAGCACTGCCAGAATACCTCAATATCATTCTAAAGCCGCTGTATGATGAAAGAATAAAAATAAAATAAAAAATTGTACAAAAAAGTACAAAAACACGGAGCACAAAAAAGTGCTGCCAAGTAGGTGCTCATGCGCAGTCGACTTCCGTGTATTCCGGAAGCTGTTCTGTATGGAGGAATGGGCTAAAATTCCTCCAAGCCGGTGTGCAGGACTGATCAACAGTTACCGGAAACGTTTATTTGCAGTTATTGCTGCACAAGGGGGTCACACCAGATACTGAAAGCAAAGGTTCACATACTTTTGCCACTCACAGATATGTAATATTGGATCATTTTCCTCAATAAATAAATGGCCAAGTATAATATTTTTGTCTCATTTGTTTAACTGGGTTCTCTTTATCTACTTTTAGGACTCGTGTGAAAATCTGATGTTTTCGGTCATATTTATGCAGAAATATAGAAGATTCTAAAGGGTTCACAAACTTTCAAACACCTCTATAGGTATCATTTTTGGAGGTATTTCAGACAGGAAACCAAAGGAAGCTCACAGAATGTTTCTCATTCTTCTCTCAATCTTCTGAGAAAAATGTTTTGTTTGTCTGCTGTTTTTTCACTTTTCACCAATAATCTTTGAATGTTCTTGAATACTAATTAAAAACATTCCAGTGTAAAGACGCAAAGACGCAAAAGAACAAATACAGGGTGTAAAATAAGATTAAACTCATTAATCTACAGAGTTCAAAGCACACAAAGAGTTTGAGTTTGTTAACAGTGAAAACACAGAGATTAAATATTTGGTTAGTAAGATGAGTCGATTAGATGAGCATCAAGATAAAAGGAGAGATGTTAGATTCTCAAGAGTACAACCGCATATCCAAAAAAGTTGGGACGCTGTGTAAACTGTAAATAAAAACAGAATGCGCTAATTTGCAAATCACGGAAACCCTATATTTCATTGAAAATAGTACAAAGACAGCATATCAGATGTTGAAACTGAGAAATTTTATTGTTTTTTTGAAAAATATATGCTCATTTTGAATTTGATGACAGCAACACATTTAAAAAAAGTTAAAAATGTTTAAATTTCAGTTACTCAACAGTCTCTTTTGTTGTATTTTGCGCTTCAGAACGTGCCAAATGTTTTACATGGGAGACAGGTCTGGACTGCAGGCAGGCCACTTTAGCACCCGGACTCTTTTACTACGGAGCCATGCAGTTTTAATATGTGCAGAAAGCGGTTTGCCGTTGTCTTGCTGAAAGAAGGAAGGCTTTCCCTGAAAAAGATTTTGTCTGGATGGCAGCATATTGCTCTGAAACCTGTATAGATCATTACAAGCTACCCATGTTATGTGCACTCATGCCCCCCATACAATTATTCATGTTTTACACAGTGTCCCAACTTTTTTGGAATTGGGGTTGTAGGTTGAGCAGAAAAGCATACAGAAAACGTAAATATGCCAAAAAATTTTCTGTCTTCAGTCTCTTTAGTGTTCAGATCCAGCACTGGAATGCACATTTACAGTGTAATATCAGCCAAGGAGATAATACACTGCAAAAAAATGATGTCTTAGCAAGTGAAAATATCTTGAAAATAATTGTAACAATCTAACACATGGGCGTTGCCACTATTGAATGTGAAGGGGACGTGTCCCTTTCACATTTCATAATTCTTCGTTTGGACCCCCCCACATTTAACATAAAATATTAGTTCACCCAACGCCATTTCTATTGCTTCGTAAAAGAATCCATTCCACTTGATCGATAAGAGAATACACAGACCACTGAAAATCCACGCCGGGTTTTCCGGGCGTTACCTACAGTTAGGTCCATATATATTTGGACACTGACACAAATTTTGGTTTTTTACCTGTTTACTGAAACATATTCAAGTTATAGTTATATAATGGACATGGACATAAAGTCCAGACTTTCAGCTTTCATTTGAGGGTATCCACATTAAAATTGGATGAAGGGTTTAGGAGTTTCAGCTCCTTAACATGTGCCACCCTGTTTTTAAAGGGACCAAAAGTAATTGGACAATTGACTCAAAGGCTATTTCATGGGCAGGTGTGGGCAATTCCTTCGTTATGTCATTCTCAATTAAGCAGATAAAAGGCCTGGAGTTGATTTGAGGTGTGGCGCTTGCATTTGGAAGATTTTGCTGTGAAGAAAACATGCGGTCAAAGGAGCTCTCCATGCAGGTGAAACAAGCCATCCTTAAGCTGCGAAAACAGGAAAAACCCATCCGAGAAATTGCTACAATATTAGGAGTGGCAAAATCTACAGTTTGGTACATCCTGAGAAAGAAAGAAAGCACTGGTGAACTCATCAATGCAAATAGACCTGGACGCCCACAGAAGACAACAGTAGTGGATGATCGCAGAATAATCTCCATGGTGAAGAGAAACCCCTTCACAACAGCCAACCAAGTGAACAACACTCTCCAGGAGGTAGGCGTATCAATATCCAAATCTACCATAAAGAAAAGACTGTATGAAAATAAATACAGAGGGTTCACTGCATGGTGCAAGCCACTCATAAGCCTCAAGAATAAAAAGGCTAGATTGGACTTTGCTAAAAAACATCTAAAAAAGCCACCACAGTTCTGAAAGAACATTCTTTGGACAGACGAAACCAAGATCAACCTCTACCAGAATGATGGAAAGAAAAAAGTATGGCGAAGGCGTGGTACAGCTCATGGTCCAAAGCATACCACATCATTTGTAAAACACGGCGGAGGCAGTATGATGGCTTGGGCATGCATGGCTGCCAGTGGCACTGGGTCACTAGTGTTTCTTGATGATGTGACACAGGACAGAAGCAGCTGAATGAATTCTGAGGTATTCAGAGACATACTGTGTGCTCAAATCCAGCCAAACTGATTGGTCGGCGTTTCATAATACAGATGGACAATGACCCAAAACATAAAGCCAAAGCAACCCAGGAGTTTATTAAAGCAAAGAAGTGGAATATTCTTGAATGGCCAAGTCAGTCACCTGATCTCAACCCAATTGAGCATGCATTTCACTTGTTAAAGACTAAACTTCAGACAGAAAGGCCCACAAACAAACAGGAACTGAAAACTGCTGCAGTAAAGGCCTGGCAGAGCATTAAAAAGGAGGAAACACAGCGTCTGGTGATGTCCATGACTTCAAGACTTCAGGCAGTCATTGCCAACAAAGGGTTTTCAACCAAGTATTAGAAATGAACATTTTATTTACAGTTATTTAATATGTCCAATTACTTTTGAGCCCCTGAAATGAAGGGATTGTGTTTAAAAAATGCTTTAGTTCCTCATGTTTTTATGCAATCATTTTGTTCAACCCACTGAATTAAAGCTGAAAGTCTGAACTTCAACTGCATCTGAATTGTTTTGTTCAAAATTCATTGTGGTAATGTACAGAACCAAAATTAGAAAAATGTTGTCTCTGTCCAAATATTTATGGACCCAACTGTATAACAATTCACCGTACGCAAGTGAAGTGAATCTCAGTGCAAGCAGAGAAATTTTGGTGCAGGGTGTAGCTGCTGGAAAGTGGAGGAGGTGACGTCAGCCCCATTACCACCTCACAATGCCTAGCTTTTGCTAAGACCTTATTCTTTTGTTATATGCCCTCAAAATTAACCCTAGGCCACGTTAAATTAATGTTCAACTAAACAATGAAATAAGCTGAGCCTAATGGGGTATTCTTGGTTGATGAATTGTTTGCAATATTTGCCCCCTCCCCAGACACAATGGACATAAGGAAATTCTTTACAAAGAAGCGGAAAGTCAGTCAAAATTTCCCCACAGGACAGGGTTTTTTTGTCCCAATGGAAATGTTAGTGCAGTTAGCTGGCTAGTCAATGTTTGGAGATGTATCAGCTAGCTTAATGTTAGCTATAATTTAATTCAAACCCAGTAGGCCTGCCTTACTGTAATGCCAAGAATGAGGTCAAGTCTGCTCTGATGATATTTATTGATTCCTTGTTTTGTCTGGTCTTTGCCAGTTTTCTGGAAAGTAAGATGGGAAATCAGTGTATGGGGAAGGAATAGCAGAAAGGAAAGCAGTGGAGAGAGATGGATGTTATTCCAGGTGGATTGTGAAGGGGGATAAAAGTTATGAAGTGGTAGAAATTGTGGTGGCACCAATGTAAGAAGGAGTTCTATCTATAAATCTATTTGTTATACTAATCTGTAAATGCTACTGTAGTACCACCATTGCATGTAGGTTGACAAAACTGCATTTGTTCATTGTGTGAAGTTCTCTTTTATGTGTCTTTGCATGATGCAGTGTAATTTTTTGTTATGAAGACTGCATGATGCCATGCCATTTTTGTTATGAGTATCGCTAAATCGAAAAAAAAGTAAAATGCACCCACTAAAGTCACTGTTGGTGGTGAACAAAATTGCACCTGTTCATTGTGTGAAGTTATTTTTTGTGTCACCGTTGCTTGACACAGTGTGATTTTGTGTTATGAAGTTTGCATGATGCCATGTCATGCCTGTTCATTGTGTGAAATTATGAATATTCTTATTTTTAAACATACAGTTGAGTGACACTATTGCTTGGCACAGTGGCATGTTGTGTTACATCTAAAGGAAACACAAAATAAAAAGTAAAATGCACCCATAAAGTCAATGCTGGCAATAAATTGTGTCACATTCATCTCATTATCTTAGGCATAGCGGTGGGTTTAAAAACAGGCTGATGAATATATGGACTAGTTGAATGAGGACTTATTGTTGAGTCTCTAAAATAGTCCTTGAATTAAGTGACTTTTGTAGGTAAAATTAGGTGTTTAAGAACCTGTTAAAAATACACCAGAATGCAGGAAATGGCATCAAATTAATTAAAAAATTTTCTGGGGGAGGACCCCCTGCCAGTGTATCCCCCCTGCATTAAAAATGCTTCTGATGCCCCTGATCTTGCTATTAGAAGAATACAAGACACCAATTCTGAGATTATTAAACCTAGTTCTAGATTGCAACCAACTTATTATAAGATGTCTTAGTAAGTAAAAATATCTGTCCATGCAGCAAGATAATTTCACTAGTATTCATTTTCTCCTCAAGTTCAGTTTTTAATTTTTTTGCAGTGTAATAATAATAATAATAATAATACGGATAAGAGGCTCCTGCAAAACAGACCCGATATTATGGTGGAAGACAAGGATGAGAAAGTGTGTCATATCATTGATGTTGCTTGCCCAGGTGATAGTAGGATCGTGTTGAAGGAGGATAAAGAAGTATTGTGATCTGGCTCTAGAGATCAAGACCCTGTGGAAGATGAAGAAAGTTGTTATCAGCGCAATTGTTATAGGAGCGTTGGGTAGCTTCACCGACAGACTAGAAGGATATTTGAGCAACATCCATGTAGGGTTGAAACCCTTTACTATGCAGAAGACTGTTCTACTTGGATCAGCGAGGATCTTCCATAGGGCCATGGACTGCTGAGGCTACTTCTTGTGGCCAGCACAGGACTCACCAGTACATAGTATGTACTGTGAAGGAAATAATAATAATACATTTTTTCTTCACTGAGTATCATTTGTTGATTGTGTATTTCATAAAGAAAACAAAATGAATGCATTTTGCTCATCACTAGAACACAATCCATGGGTTAAACAGTTATTTAAAATAAATAAGTCGTCAAAATGTAAGATGAAATAAAACCTTGCTATATTCTGATTTCATCTGCTGATTTCTCAAATCACAAGGCACTGATTCATTTTCTATGACTGCAGCTCTGACAGTAGTGCAGCTGCAAATCACAGATTCACTGTACATTAATGCACTCTTTTAAATACGTTATCGTTTCTATAGTAACAGCTTGTTCAGGGACTTGTACAGTGGACACTCCAAGGTTAATAACAAACTGAGTGAGGAAAAAAGAATGAACCATAATGCACTGTTACTGTATTTAACAAAGGAAACCATTTCATTATTGACATGGAGAAGCTTTCTGTAAGAAGACGTTTATGGAACACTTATGGAAGAAGTTTCCAGTGTCAAGGCTTTGTAACGGGCACTGGAGAGTTGATGATCCGGGACGTTGCGCAACATTAAATGTGACTATTAATGGTTATGATGCATGAGGTAGGGCGGCACGGTGGTGTAGTGGTTAGCGCTGTCGCCTCACAGCAAGAAGGTCCGGGTTCAAGCCCCGTGGCCGGCGAGGGCCTTTCTGTGCAGAGTTTGCATGTTCTCCCCGTGTCCGCGTGGATTTCCTCCGGGTGCTCCGGTTTCCCCCACAGTCCAAAGACATGCAGGTTAGGTTAACTGGCGACTCTAAATTGACCGTAGGTGTGAATGTGAGTGTGAATGGTTGTCTGTGTCTATGTGTCGGCCCTGTGATGACCTGGCGACTTGTCCAGGGTGTACCCCGCCTTTTGCCCGTAGTCAGCTGGGATAGGCTCCAGCTTGCCTGCGACCCTGTAGAACAGGATAAAGCGGCTACAGATAATGAGATGAGATGAGATCCTAAAGGCATGGTGGTGCAGTGGTTAGCAAGAAGATTGTGGGTTCAAGTCCCGCAGCCGACTGAGGCCTTTCTGGGTGGAGTTCGCATGTTCTCCTTGTGCTTGCATGGGCTTCCTCCCTAATGCAGATTAGTTCAATTGGCAACTCTAAATTGCCCATAGGTGTGTATGTGAGTGTGAATGGTTGTCTGCCTCTCTCTGTTGGTCCTGCGATGGATTGGTGTCCCGTCCAGGATGTACATCTGATGTCAGCTGGGATTGGCTCCAGCTTCCCCATGACCCATAATGGACAAGTAGCATAGAAAAAGAATGAAATCAACAAGGGCAAACTGCTCTCGAGTAAGAGAAATAAAACACTGCCAGATGTAGCACTACAGGAAAATAATCTACTTCAGGGTGGTAATTGTGACTTTGCTTCACCACACCACCATGCTATTGATTATTTTTTTGATTATTATTTTCCTATAACAGCATGCCCTGAAGTGTTTTATTCCTTGTATAGTACAAAAATAGAGAATATTACACAGTTGAGCGAAGATATGAAGTTTATCTTTAAGTGAACAAAATATTTAACATGAGAAGATAAACTTCATATCATAGCACCACCACCCTTACAGAAAAAACACATGAATTTCCCATGTATTTCACATGTGATCAGATGTTACCACATGTGGAATACATGGCATCAGATTTTGTAACATGTGGAAAACGTTACTACATGTGTAAAACATTCCCACATGTGATTCACATAAAATTGGGCCAAAACCACATTTCCCATGTGCAAATAACATGTTTCCCATGTGCAAAACACATTTTCCACATATTTCACGTGAGAAATCACATGTGAAGTTCATGTGGTTTTTCTGTAAGGGCATGTAATGTTTTTTATATTATATGGACACATCCACAAAAAATATGCAAGTTAATCAAAAGAATTTTAATTTTGAACCAGTTTGCCATTTTGACAACATGGGAAAACACTGGGAATGACGTCGTCATAGTGAAATATCAGGAATTATTCTCCATACAGGCCACTTTTTCTATGGAATAAAAACGTGTTCTATTCCCTTCTAGTAGGTTTTGTTCATTTGGTTTGATAGAATGCAATATTGTTAGCATATTGCTTATCCTACGTATATTGCGTCACTCTACCCAATGGAGTATGTTATGTTGAATATGGTTTACGATATTGCATGGTTGTCAAGAGAACATGACGTCACACGTCAGAGCTGATGCGAATATCCAATGTGAAAGTTTTCTGCTGTGCATGGCCAGAATCATTTCTTTGTTCGCCAGGAAAGAGAAAGACGCATTGAACATCCAAAAGACGACCAAAACTTCATTAGATATTCTTCATGCATGTTTACAAGTGAAAAACAGGAGTATATTGAGTTGGACTTTTTGGAATTGGACCATTTTTATTCTTAGAATTTTGACTTTTTACAAGTACACTGGATTGACAGAACATTGATTGATTGACGGATTGACAGAAAGTCAGCATTCGATGTTGGTAAGTAACTCCCCTGTTCTTAACTTTTTGTAAAATCTATAACTGTTCCACTGAATATGTATAATAATAATGATAATAATAATAATAATAATATTGGCTGGCTTTTTTTCATGGTATATCAGATATATTCCATTCAGCTACACATCTTCAACTCGGTCAATATCATGCTAACTGAATGGAATATATCTGATATACCACTCAACGCCAGTCAATATTATTTAAATACGTCACTCAGATCTGTGATGTATTTCGTATTTTGTATGAAAAATGCAAGTTTTTCAACACGAGAAGATAAAGTTCATATCTTCAAGCCAACATGTGATTTTCTTTTTATTATATAGACACATTCACAAGCAAAAAGTCCCCAAATTTATCACAACAATTCATCAATTTCCTCACAAGTGACATATAGAGATTTAGGTCATGGTTTTGTTCTCTATGTTCTGGATGTAGCTCGTATAAAAAATACGAGTGGCATATTTCCTAATAAAACACTCATGTCTATGAAATATAAATGTTTTAAGCTAATTACTTGTATCACATTGAATGAGTAGAGACACCATAGAGGATAAGAATAGATAGACAGACAGATACATACATACAGATGTGTGCATTTTTTATGTATTTATTTGAGTAAAATCCAGTCTGTCCCCCATAAGTTGTCCCCATGTCCATAACCAAACCAAGTCCAAACCAAATCTCAACATATTTATTGACGAAGCGCCTGGCTGGATAAACTTGTGGGTTTGTTTGTTTATTTTCATGTAATACATCATGTTTCCCAGACAGTGGCGCTAAATCTGCACAGCTGTGATCCTCTTCTTGCTGTAGAACACAGTATCTTACACGACATCAGAAAGACAGTGAGAGTTTATGCATAACTGTGCTGGTAGTGTGTGGTGCTTAAAGCAGTGTGTGGGTGTAAGTTTCAATTCACTTTAGTTTTCATAAAACTACATGTGCACACATACACACGTGTACTATTGCACAGTAATTCGAAACACTTCTGCAGATCACCCTTCAGCATATGGAGGCAGTTTCACTCACATGTCTGCAGCAGATGAATAACAAACAACTTTAAGTACAAGACACCAAGTTTAATAGCACTGACAGTAAATACAAGATTGTATGGGAGGTTTGTAGCTTCCCAGTGAAAAGTGCAGAAGGTTTTGTTACACAGCTGTCACACCAGCTGTATCCTCAAGGGTCGTGACCAGAGAAGTCGAACATGGATCTGATATCATTCCACTCAGTTCTCATCTCTCATTAAGGTTTTTACAGGAAAGTTACATATAAACAGAAAAACTAAATTCTCAAGTCTTATTTATTATATATATGGTATATCAAGGCCATTGGTACATTGGGAATCCTTGTATCGAGGTAAACTCCTTGTAGGAAGACTCTGGTGTGGGTGAAGCACAGAAGCACGGCAGGCGGTTGTTTGCAATTCGTTCTCTACTTTATTGCTGCTTTACAGCACACAACTTAGACACACTCTCTCACAGACACACACACAGGGTAGTAGCAAGCCCTCAGCGCCGTCCTCCCCTTCTCCCCTTCCTTTTATCAGGCGCAGTCACTGAAGGAGACACACAAACACACATTAATTGATAACAGGTGTAGTGACATGACCACTCACCTTCCTTGACTCCGCCCTCCATTCACAGACTGACGCTTGGCCACGCCCTCACTGCCACATACCCCCACTGCCCGACTCAGGCCGGGGAGCCATCCGGCCTGAAGCTGACCCCCCCCCCCTTGACGGGAGAGGAAGTCCGCCACTGCCATCTGTGCCCCCGGCCTGTGGACCACCTCGAATTTAAATGGCTGGAGTGCAAGATACCAATGGGTGATCCGCGCACTGGCATCCTTCATGTGGTGGAGCCACTGGAGAGCTGCGTGGTCCGAACAGAGGCTGAAAGGGTGCCCCAGCAGGTAGTACCGGAGGGCGAGGACCGCCCACTTGATGGCTAGGCACTCTTTTTCAATCGTGCTGTACCTGCCTTCCCGCATCGACAGCTTCCGGCTAATGTACAGCATGGGACGCTCCTCCCCCTCCACCTCCTGGGACAGAACGGCCCCCAGCCCTTTGTCCGATGCGTCTGTCTGCAAAATAAAGGGGAGAGAAAAGTCAGGGGAGTATAACAGTGGCCCCACACACAGTGCAGCCTTTACCTTAGAGAAAGCCTGTTGGCATTGCTCTGTCCACTGGACTGGATCTGGTGCTCCCTTTTTAATGAGATCAGTCAGCGGGCTGGTGATGTCCGAATAATTAGGTATGAACCTCCGATAGTAGCCAGCCAGCCCCAGGAACTGTCTCACCCCCTTTTTGGTCTTGGGCCTCGGGCAGGCCGCAATCGCTGCCATCTTATTAATTTGGGGACGCACCTGCCCATGGCCCAAGTGGAAACCCAGATACCGTACTTCCACCCGCCCAATCGCACATTTCTTTGGGTTGGCTGTGAGACCCGCCCGCCTCAGCGACTTTAGGACGGCCCTAAGGTGTTCAAGGTGCAGCGGCCAGTCATTACTATAGATGATTTCATCCAGATACGTGGCTGCGTAGGTGGCGTGGGGGCGGAGGACCCTGTCCATAAGCCGCTGGAACGTTGAGGGCGCCCCAAACAGCCCAAAAGGAAGTGTGACAAACTGGTGTAAGCCAAACGGTGTGGAAAAGGCCGTTTTCTCTCAGGATAGAGGAGTCAAGGGGATCTGCCAATATCCTTTCGTTAAATCCAGTGTCTAATAAAAATGAGCAGTGCTTAATTGATCAAGCAACTCGTCAATGCGAGGCATTGGGTATGCGTCAAATTTAGACACCGCGTTGACTTTCCTATAGTCCACACAGAACCGGACCGACCCATCAGTCTTGGGGACCAGGACCACTGGGCTGCTCCAGTCGCTGTGGGACTCCTCGATTATGCCCATTTCGAGCATGGCTTCAAGTTCATCCCGGACCACCTTTTTTTGTGTTCAGGCAGACAGTAAGGGCGGCTACGCACTACCACCCCTGGGGGCATCTCAATGTGGTGTTCTATGAGGTGGGTGCGGCCGGGCAGGGGCGAAAACATGTCAGAAAATTCTTTCTGCAACTGAGCTACCTCTGTGAGCTGGGTCGGGGAGTGGTGGTCTCCACAGGGGACTGGAGCGGTGGGCGATGTCAATTTTCTTTTTTGAACCTCTGGCCCCAGCTCCGCCTTCTCCGGAATTACCGACACCAATGCCACGGGGACCTCCTTATTCCAACGTTTTAATAGATTGAGGTGGTAAACTTGCAATGCCCCACCCCTGTCCATTCGCCTCACTTCATAGTCAATGTCCCTGACTCGCTGTGTGACCTCGAAGGGCCCTTGCCACTTGGCGACCAATTTGGAGCTTGATGTGGGCAGTAATACGAGTAATTTGTCTCTCGGTGTGAACTCCCTAAGGCACGTGCCCCTGTCGTACAGTCGGACTTGACGTTCTTGCGCCTGCCGCAAATTCTCCTGGGTTAAGTGCACGAGTGTGTGGAGTTTGGCGCGCAGGTCGAGAACGTATTGAATTTCATTTTTACTAGGTGAAGGTCCCTCCTCCCAATTTTCACGTAGCACATCCAAAATGTCACGTGGCTTACGCCCATATAACAATTCAAACGGTGAAAACCCTGTGGAGGCTTGTGGGACCTCTCGTACTGCAAATAACAGG
Source organism: Neoarius graeffei (assembly GCF_027579695.1). Lineage (NCBI taxonomy): Eukaryota > Metazoa > Chordata > Actinopteri > Siluriformes > Ariidae > Neoarius > Neoarius graeffei. The sequence continues at coordinate 15,378,364 of NC_083584.1, read as the reverse complement.
GGCTCGAGCCACTTATCCCAATTACGTGCATCTTTGCTTACGAACTTCTGAATTATATTTTTGAGACTTCAATTGAACCGTTCTACTAAGCCATCTGTTTGTGGGTGATAGATGCTGGTGCAGATAGACTTAATCCCCAGTAACCCATACAGCTCGCGCAGTGTGCGTGACATGAATGTAGTGCCTTGGTCTGTCAGGATTTCTTTCGGAATCCCGACCCGGAAGATAAAGCGGAAGAGCGCCTCTGCTATACTGTGTGCTGAGATATTGTGGAGAGGCACTGCTTCTGGATATTGCATTGCATAGTCTACCAGAACTAAAATAAAGCAATATCCCCGTGCTGACCGATCTAATGGCCCGACAAGATCCATCCCAATTCTTTCAAATGGGGTCTCGATTAAAGGGAGAGGGCGCAAAGGCACTTTTGGAGTGGCCGCAGGATTTACTAATTGGCATTTGTGGCACGCCGCACACCACCGATGGACATCCCCACGAATCCCTGGCCAATAGAACCGGGCCATTATTCAGGCTAGTGTCTTATCCTGCCCCAAGTGTCCAGCCATGGGATTAAAGTGAGCCATTTGGAATATGAATTCCTGGTGGCTCTTTGGAATTAATAACTGTGTTGTCTCTTCACTAGTTTGAGTGTCCTGCGTCACTCGGTATAGCCTATCCTTAATAATAGCAAAGTAGGGGAAGGCTGTCGTCGCATTTGGCTGGAGAATTTGACCATCGATTACTCTCACTTGGTCAAATGCATGCCGCAGAGTCTTGTCTCGTGACTGCTCTAACAGGAAATCCCCAAGGGAATCCCCGAGAGAGGGAGCAGGGTGGGGCGCTCCTCACTCTGCGTGTCACCCTGATGCGGTGCTGACGTAGACGGCTCTGTGACAGCTTCTCCCGCCAATGCTACTCTGGGGCTTTCCCTAGCTAAATTACGGCAGGACCCACTCTTCACTATGTGCGTCATTAATTCCTTAAACCCCAGCCAATCAGTCCCCAAAATTAGCGAGTGGGTGAGACGATGATTAACCGCTGTCTTTACACTATATTTTTTCCCTTGAAATAGAATGTGGACGGACACCAAAGGGTAGTTGTGAACATCCCTGTGCATACACAACACCTTCACCATTCATGCTCTCCCCAATGCCTCACCTTGCACCAGGCTTTGGTGGATTGAGGTCTGGTTACAGCCAGAATCCACCAAACCCTGATACATATCCCCTTGGACACTTACCGGTATTCAATACGCTCCAGCCCGATCGAGGGCAGTTTCTGGCACGTCAGGGACCTGGACCACCGCACCCACCTCCATCGTGGAGCACTGATGTTAGAGATGTCCCGGCTCCCCGCAGTGCCAGCACACCGGCCCAGGCTCTCCCTCTGCACCAGTGTTACGGGCATCACTCACCTGAGGGGGAGGAGACACAGACAAGGAAGGGGGAAACGGGAGGACACCACGGGTGCGCCGGGCCGGCTGGAGTGGAGCCGGCCCCCTCCTCCGCGGTGGGGGGATGGGGTGGGGATGGGAAACAGAGAGAGAGGGAGAAGAGAGAGGAGAAGAGGAGACATGCCGTCCTGCCATCGGAACTGCTGCCATGTGATCCTCTGCCAGCTAGATCGCCTGGTCCAGTGACTCCGCCATTCCTTCCGGAAGTCGCGCGACGAATTGTTCCAGTGTCACCAGGTCGGTCACTCCCTTGGCGTCGCGGTCGTCTGCCCTCAGCCACTGCTGGCAGGCATCCCGGAGTTGCTGCCCGAACGTGAACGACCGGCCGACCTCCTCCAAGCACAGTGAGCGGAAGCGCTGCCGTTGTTGCTCTGGGGAGCGGCCGACACGCTGGAGGATGGCTCTACAAAGGTTCACATAGACGAGCCGGCTGTCGGCGGGGAGCTGCAGCGCGGCCAGTTGCGCCTCGCCCGTCAGCAGGGGAAGGAGGCGCGCCGTGTGCTGGTCCACCGGCCAACCCCATGCCTCAGCTGCCTGCTCGAAGAGCGCGAGGAAGGCTTCCAGGTCATTGTGCAGACCCATCTTTGTTAAGGTGAGGTGGGGAGGGTCCGCTCCGGTGGGGGTCATGGGCCCTGCCAACGCGAGCAGGTGCCGGAACGCCTGGCAGTCCTCCTGCTGGGCCAGCACCAAGGCTTTGAATCGTTGCTCCTGCTCCTTCTGGAGGGCGACCAGTGCTTGGTGCTGGTTCTGCTGGGCTGTGGCGAGGGCATGGATCAGCTCCTTAAACAGCGAGGACTCCATGGGGCTGTTCCCTTCTGCACTCTCCCAGGTTTCGGCACCACTGTAGGAAGACTCTGTTGTGGGTGGAGCACAGAAGCACGGCAGGCGATTGTTTGCAATTCGTTCTCTACTTTATTACTGCTTTACAGCACACAACTTAGACACACATATACACACACAGGCTCGTAGCAAGCCCTCGGCACCATCCTCCCCTTCTCACCCTCCTTTTATCAGGCGCAATCACTGAAGGAGACACACAAACACACGTTAATTGATAACAGGTGTAGTGACATGACCACTCACCTTCCGTGACTCCGCCCTCCATTCACAGACTGACGCTCGGCCACGCCCCCGCTGCCACACTCCTCATCTCATCTCATTATCTCTAGCCGCTTTATCCTTCTACAGGGTCGCAGGCAAGCTGGAGCCTATCCCAGCTGACTACGGGCGAAAGGCGGGGTACACCCTGGACAAGTCGCCAGGTCATCACAGGGCTGACACATAGACACAGACAATCATTCACACTCACATTCACACCTACGGTCAATTTAGAGTCACCAGTTAACCTAACCTGCATGTCTTTGGACTGTGGGGGAAACCGGAGCACCCGGAGGAAACCCACGCGGACACGGGGAGAACATGCAAACTCCACACAGAAAGGCCCTCGCCGGCCCCGGGGCTCGAACCCAGGACCTTCTTGCTGTGAGGCGACAGCGCTAACCACTACACCACCGTGCCGCCTGCCACACTCCTATACAAACATATTAAGAACTCGTGTTCTTTCATGCAATGATCTGATCAGCCAATCATGTGCAAGCAGTGCAATGCATAAAATCATGCAGATACAGCTCAAGAGATTCAGTTTATGTTCACTTCAAACATCAGAATGGGAAAAATTGTGACCTCAAAGTGTGACTTTCTTTCACTGTGGCATGGGTGTTGGTTTAAGCCAGATGGACTGGTTTGAGTATTTCAGAAACTGCTCATCTCCTGGGGTTTTCACGCACAACTGTCTCTAGAGTTTACACCAAATGGTGCGAAAAACAAAAAACCTCCAGTGAGCATCAGTTCTCCAGGTGGAAATGTCTTATTAATGAGAGAAGTCAGAAGAAAATGACCAGGAAGGCTACGGTAACACAAATAACCACTCTTTACAACTGTCCTGAGCAGAAAAGCATCTCAGAACACACAACCTTGAGACGACTCCCTGTTTCACTCCTCTCATCCAAGAACAGAGTCTGAGGCTGTAATGGGTGCTGGCTCACCCAAATTGGACAGCTTTGATCACTATTTAGAGGCTTAACATGTGAGGTTTTTTTTTTTAGCTTACTGGATATCAAACAAATGTTGCTTGGCTGTGTGCCTTTTATGTCTGATGGAGATCCTACTCAGGCCATGAACAGATTGTTATTTTGTGTCATTATGGATGCAGATTAGTGCTTTGCCCCCAATCAAGTCACTGGGTCTAACCTCGCCACCCCAATGTCAAAGGTCTGGCTATGCCCCTGATTATAATAATTATCTCATGTAATTTAAATGCACAAACTAGTTAACTTTTGGTCAATTATCGTATGATTAATACACTGTAATCCTACTATAAGGAACTCCTTGGGGAACATCCAAATGATTCATTATACCGAAAAGTTCGTAATACTGAAATGGACCCACTTGTTACACAAGACACTCACTCTTACATAAACGAGACCAACTTTGATTAATTTATATTTATGCTTAATTCATTACATACCGGTATTTACAAAGTAAAGGAAATAAGTCACCCTTGCCATTGTTTGCTTGCTGCATCTTCTTTCTTTTCAGCCCGTCATATTGATTGCAGTTATGGATGAAGTCTCAGAGCGCTTTCTTTTGCTTTAAAAGTTGAAATTGAATTTTTCAGGATATTATATTCTTTAGACAAATTTACTGCTTTCTCATCATGCTTAAAGGAGATACGCAGAACCATGGCCTCACTTTTTGTTTATAAACGCCTTGAGACCTCAAGAATGGCATAGGAATAGTTTTAAGCATCAACAATAAATCTAATATAGTAGTTTTTATGATTAAAGTGATTCATATAGGTAGCAGTCTGAGTGAATGACCTTGGCATCCATGACATCACAGCAGGAAGTCTATCGGTCTCATCGCCATTTCCGCTATACTAAAACACAGCTGACTGCAACTCCGATCCTCCACTTTGAGCTAATTTATCGCCATGCTACGTAGATGTGTTGCTGGTGGGTGCAGCAACACGACAGAAGGTGGATTTATGTTGCATTCATGGCCCAAGAATGTTCAAACTGCAAAGATTTGGATGCGTTTTGCGAGAAATTCACAGATTGGGCGTCTACAAAGTGGTCTCTCCTGTCCTCTGCTCTGCACATTTTACTGAGGACTCGTATGAGACCTCTGATCTGTTGAGGAGCGTTGGCTATAAGCCCATACTGAAAGAGGGTGCAGTACCAACAATTGAAGGAAAAGAAAACTACAAGAAAAGGAAAGGAAGTTCAGTTGCACCAGTAATGGCGGAGTACTCAGTATGGAGAATGAGTGAACCAGTCATCAGAGTTCTCTGCTGGGCATGCTCCCCCTCCCGCTGGATATGCTTGCCTCAGCAGCAATATCTTGCCCTTGTGTAGAAGAAGCGAATGAATGAAGAACTGAAAGTCAGATTGCTTCAAAACAATCGGCCACAAGGTTGGCCTTCAAAAGCAAGAACACAGACAGGTAAGATGCGACTCTCATTTGGTTACATAACAACAAAATAAAGCATGCGGAGAGCACACAAACTCCACACAGGAAAGCCCTAATTGGTTGCGAGGTTCAAACCCAGAACCTTCCTGCTGTGAGACTACAGTGCTCACCACTGCACCACTAGTGACCTAAATTGTGGAATAGAAGTGATGTATCATTTTAGAAACTCAAGTGAAAGTTAGGAGCTTAGGAACGGGTGACAAGTAATTTATTTAGGAGTAGGCTCTGGAAGAAAAACACAGAGTTAGCAATGGCACTGTTATTTTTTCCCCAAGACCAAATTCTCAGCCATTAGTCCTGTCTGATCTTTCTCTCTCTCTCTCTCTCTCTCTCAGACATTTTCAGGTTGCAGTTTTATATTTATTTCCCATTCTTTTATACACTACTATATTTCCATTCTGTCAATCACTGATGCATGCCATTTTGTGACTGTAAAGATTTTTCACTCACAGTTTGACAACAAACTGATTACTGGTGGTATTTGGATAGCTCAATATCAGCTGCAGTTTTTATCTGTCATCCTTTATGCTTCTCTTTGTGCCTCTGTAGTAACCCAGATGTTTGTTCTACAGGGGTTGTGTACAGATCAAGTGTACAAAGCAAGTGAAGAACATGATGGAAAACAAAAGTTTTAACCACAGAAGCCAATGCGTTGGTTTCTACAAATGATGTTGATGAGGCTCAAAGAAGCCATGCACATGTTTATGACCTATAGATATCTGTAGTTCAGTTTAGTGCACTATATATATCTTTCTCACATATATACCGGTTTCCAATGAAGTGTTTGACCATATTCACATATTACTAATACTGAGAGAGAACAAATCTGACTGAGTGCGAGCTGCACAGGAAACTGCACATGTAGCAGCTTGTACATCTGAACATCATGCCTGCGGTGCAGCCAACAAAGTGAATTTTCTTGTCTGTAGAACATCTTAAATGTGAGGATTACAAAATCAGTTGAGTGATAAAAAAAACCCCTTTTGTTTCCTGAGTGAAACATTGTGGTAAGAGAGAAATTTGAGAAACCTTGCTTGGGTAGATACAAATGATACAAAATAACCGACAGTTCTGGTACATGTTCAAAACCTGAGAGGTTACAGAAGTTGAATGTTCAACACCTGAGAGGTCACAGAAGTTGAATGTTCAACAACTGAGAAGTTGTCAAAGTTGGATGTTCAAAACCTGAGTGATTTTAGAAGTTGATCCAAAAATGTCTGGTGTTTGTATATTGCAATTTATACTCACTCTAGGTTTCTGCTGTCTTATCATGGCATTTTAGGGTAACTATGGTTATCCATCTCTGAAACCATTATTTTACTATGGTACACCATTATATCTATCACAATATAGTGGTTCTTCACCAAACTGTTACCACAAAGCTGAAGCACACAATTGTACAGAATGTCTTTGCATGCTGTAGCATTACAGTTTCCCCGTCACTGGAACTAAGAATCTCAAACCTGTTCCAGCATGATAATACCTCTGTACACAGATCAAGCTCCATGAAGACATGGTGTGTTGAGTGGAAAAACTTGAGTGTCCTGCACAGAGCCCTGACTGAACTCAACACCTTTGGGATGAAGCCATGGTCTACTGGTTAGACAAGCAGCTTTGGGACCAAAAGGTCATCAGTTCGATTCCCTAGACCAGCAGGAATGGCTGAAGTGCCCTTGAGCAAGGCACCTAACCCCCAACTGCTCCCCAGGCTGCTCTGGGTATGTAGGATGTCACTCTGGATAAGACTGTCTACTAAGGCCCAATCCCAATTTTAATTTCTACCCCTCCCCCTCCCCCTTGGCCCTTCCCCTTGAAATTGAGCTACAAGGGATAGGGCTTGAAATTCAACCCCTACGTATTGGGATAGCCCTTCAACGATCGCATATGTCATCGCGTACCTCCGTCAGCGTTTACGTTAGCAAAACGCGACCAAATGCGTCATTGGCTGCGACCAGCCGCTACAGTCAGAGCCAGAACCAGAAATCTCTGCTGGCAGGGTGTGATTTGTTAACTAACACCACTGAATGGGATATCTTTGGCGCTTCGTGCACCACATCCGACAGAATGAGGTGTCAGAACACTCATGTAAACAATAAAAGCGAGAATAACAGAACAAAACGTACGCAGTCAAGCAACCGAAAACAATACTCACTCCCAAAGCTTTTTAGCAGCAGCTTGGATTTCAGAAATCGCTGCTCATTCTCAGCTCGAAAGCGAATCAAGCAGCGTGTTTCCTCTGGATAACAACTTAAAACACATAAATAATGGAGAAAATACATTTATGACAATCTTTCGCCGCGGGAACCGCCATCTTTCTGAAATCCGCATGAAATCTCGCTGAAATCCGCATGGCATTGTGGGAAATCACTCAAACCCCTTCGTTCGGAGTCAGCTCCAGGAAAATCTCCGTTTGGAGGGGTACAGAAGCCCTACCCCTTCCCCTCCGCGTTAACTGGGATTGGGATACCCCTACCCCTTCACGTGAACGCGCAAAATGGAGGGGAAGGGCCAAGGGGTTGGTCCAAGGGGTGAAATGGGATTCGGCCCAAGAATGCGAATGGAACATGCAAATACAAATTTAATCCGTGACCTTTCGACATTAATTTGTAACAGTTTGGGGAGGACCTATTCATGATATTCAACATGGTTTGCCCATCTCAGCTAAGCCTTGCATAGCAAGGTAACGCCAGCTTGTAATACCAGCTTGGGAGATAACTTTTGTGTCTGGAACATGATCCTGCCACTTGATCTTCAAGATTTTGCACAAACAGCTCATATGAAAATGATTCAGCTTTTTGGTGTGATGGCTGGAGATAGTCCATGTCTCACATGTGTATAGGAGAGAGGGTAGCACTATAGCTGAATAAACTTTGAAGTGACAAAAAACAAAAAAGTTTGGTTTGGTCTTCCCTTTAACCCCTATTCCACTTCCTTTTGTTTTCGCCACCTAGAGAATGCGGGTTCCAGTTGTCTGACTTGCAGCCAAAATATAAATGTCTCAAAGTCTTTAATTTAGTCAAAGCGTTGCAGGTGCCATTCACTCTTAGACGCTGCCACCAGGTCATAGAACAGGCCGTGATAAGACCGAGGCCAATGATAGTATCTGCTAGTCCACCTTCCCCCTGCTATGCGGAAAGCACCCCAATTTATAGAGTAGCGCCCCACCACCTGTAGAGGGCGCACAATCACAGACCAAAACAGGAATGCTTAAATAAATTATGTACATTGAAATACACTTAAATATGGCTCCTACAGACTTTGAACTTCGTCTCAAGACAATCCCCTCTTCACTCCCAGACATTGGCTTTGAGTCGTGCGAATGCTGTGCTAGCTTTGTCAATGTGAGCATTGATTTCATCATCAATGTGAACAGAATTAGACAAGGTGCTCCCAAGGTAGGTAAACTTGCTGGCCATGTTGTGTGCATGTCCGACGAGCACCTTCCTAAAAAGATCTTCTTTGGAGAACTTATTCAGGGTAAGCAGTCTCATGGTGGACAAAAGAAGCATTATAAAGACACTCTGAAAGTCTCTCTAAAGAACTTCAGAATTGATCCAACCAACTGGGAAACAACAGCAAGTCATAGAATCACTTGGTACAGTCAAGTTTGCAAGGGTGCCTCCTTCTATGATCAACAGAGGATCAGTGCAGCCCAGAGGAAGCATGAGCAGAGGAAGATGTGTGAAAGCATGCTGACGACCCAACCTACTGAGTTCCCCTGTCCCATTTGTGACAGACACTTCCGGGCCCGAAGCGTCTCACCAGCCACCTTCAGACCCATAAATGAGAACATGGTCCTCGAGTACAAAGGGCGAACATCATTCATGATATTAATAAAGCTTTAAGATAAATGAAAACATTTGAGGAGCTTTTGATGTCTTACTGGTCTACTACTCAGACTTTGTTGTTCCACCCTCTTTACATTACAGGCATTTAGCAGAAACTCTTATCCAGAGCAATAAACAACATACCCAGAGCAGCCTAGGGACCAGTTGGGGGTTAGGTGCCTTGTTCAAGGGCACTTCAGCCATTCCTGCTGGTCCAGGGAATCAAACTGGTGACCTTTTTGGTCCCAAAAGCTGCTAACCATTAGGCCATGGCTTCCCCCATCTTGACACCGGACTGAAAGTAATGTGGCCCGTTATCTAAAATATGTTGATGTAATAATTTGGAGCTGGGTACAAGCACAGGCTTTTTTTTTTATTTCATTTCATTTCATTTATTTGTTTATTTAGACGGGACAATGCGTATTAAATGAACACTGCATACATGAGATATGCACTGTAAATACACCGGAATTAGCAAAAATGCTAAATTCCATCCGTCGTCCCCAAACAAGAAACATAAAACGCTTAACAATACAAGTTCATTTAAAAAAAATCACAAAATCACAATAGACCAATTAAAAAAAAAAGCCAAAACCATATAAATGTGTACAATATACAATCATGTACACACACACACACACACATATATATACAGGTAAGTGTATACATGACTGCACATATATCGGTTATATAAACATATGAACAAACTCCCCTGTACATGCAACATACAGTTACACGCACAAGGGAGATCCCAGACTGAACATGATTACAGATGCTCACAGGTTTGTTTGTCTAAGATCCAATCTGTAAGTTGTACTTTAAAAGTCCCAAAAGACGGACACTCTCCGATATTGATGGGTAGCTTATTCCATTCCAAACATCCCTGAACTGATAACACGTTTTGGGCAAATGTTGTGCGTCTAAGAGGCTGTCCACACGGCAACGGATTCAGGTGAATCTGATAAAATTGTTTATCGTTTCGGCTTGGCGTCCACACGGCACCGGCGTTTTGGTTGCCCCAAAACGAGAACGGGTTCCAGAGTGGAAAAATCTGGCAATGGCGCCGTTGCGAAGTCGTCTGGATGAGTAGAACGGATTTGTTTACGATGACGTCACAACCACATGACTAGAACAAGCAGCACTCTCGCTGTTTTGTATGAACCACTGCATTGCATTCACTTTTGTATACAGCTTTTCTTTTAAATAAACAAGTAACTGAACCATTTCTTGAATTTCTTTTTTTTTTATTGGATAAGACTGCTTTTCAAAATGTTCACACACAATATAAAAAGTTATATAAATTATATAAAAATGCTTTTCAAAATGTTCACACACAATAAGAAAATTAAGTTATATAAAACTATGCACACTAATAAAACTAATTTGTACACACAGAAGGCACGATTTCCTCGCGTAGTCACAGCCGAGTAGAAGAAGGGGTTTATGCACATGCGTCCTACTTCTTCTATTGTTCTGGTGTCTCCGATGGGACCGTCTTACAGTGCACCTAGAGGTGTGGCATGTGTATTGCATCGTTTTCAGCAAGCGTTGCGTTGCCATATGTACCTGATATTTTACTGATCCGTTGCCCATGTGGACGCGATATTTTTTTTAATAAAATCTTGTTGCCGTTGTCGTGTGGATGTAGCCTAAATTGCACCTCACAGCCCCCTCTTATGACAGCTCTGGTCCCTATGCTCCTATCTGGCTGTTTTTTTATGAACTCTTCCAGGGGAGGCGGGTACAATCCATGTAGGGATTTATAGATCACACATACATGTTTAAAAAGCTTAAAATTGTCAAAACTAAAAAGTTATATTTTTCCAGGATGTTGCAATAATGGTACGAATATGTTCTTTTATCAAATACCTTGAGGTCTCTCTTGTAAAGTTGTTCAATTGGTCTGAGAGTTGTGACACCTGTGAAGGACCAATTTGAGAAGCAGTAGTTGATGTGAGACAAGATCATACAATGCAGGTACGCCTTGATGGCACCGGTTGTTAAGAAAGGTCTAATTTGTTTAAAATTCTGCAGATTAAACTTGATGGTATTTGAGACCTTCTTGATGTGAGTTTTAAATGTTAGGGTTGGGTCCAATGTCACCCCGGGGTACTTAAACTGTTTTACTAGTTCAAGCTCCTCACTCCCTAAAACCACATTGGATCTGACTGCTTCTACTGACTTCTTGGAAAAAAAAAAACATACACACGGTCTTTTTGGTGTTCACGAGCAAACATGAGTCAAGTAGCCAGTCTTGAATCCTGGTCAACACAGATGTCAGGACTAACGCAGCCTCTTTGGGGGTTTTACGTGACATACAATAACCACATCATCTGCATACATCTGGGAATATACAGTATGAAACACATCTGGCAGATCATTTATGTACAGTGAGAACAGTCGTGGCCCTAAAATAGAACCCTGTGGTATTCTGACTGGACAGTTACGGCAGGCAGATTTAACACCAGCAACACTCACACACTGTTTCCTATCTTCCAGATATGATTTAAACCACTGTAAAGCTGCAGGTGAGAAGTTAAAGTGACTTAGTTTGGACAGATGAATTTGGTGACTAAATGCCTTTTTAAGATCTACACTGTAAAAAATAGAATTACGCTTTGTTCTAGTAATTCCATATTCACAATTGAATGGACAAGAAAATATGAATAATTATTAACGAACAGAAAAATCCACATCAAACTGATAGGGTGCACCTCAATGATGTGTAAATATACAATAGTGAATAATCTGAATTGAAAATACATAATTGCCACAGGTGTTTATTCAGCGCATGCTCTTAATGACCAAGACACGGGGTTTCCGCTCCCAAATGCAAGGGCTGGGCAATGTGGTTCTCTCTCCAGTTGACGTTCATGTTGTCGTGGCTCAGGTGGATATGGCGCCATACCATAAATCCGGGGACCCGGGTTCAATTCCGACCCACGGTCATTTCCCAATCCCTCCCTGTCTCTCTTTCCCGCTCATTTCCTGTCTCTACACTGTCCTATCCAATAAAGGTAAAAAAAAATCTAAAAATAAAAATTTTGATAACCTCAATTGCCTTTTTGTACTACTGTGAATGCCACTGTTCAGCAAAAAGAGAAATCTATGTTGGCAGAATGAGGAATTGAAAATTGACTTAATTAAGAATTCTTAATAAAGATAACAGTGTTATCATAGTTTGGATTATCATGGGCACATCGTTAGCAAAACATATTCTTAATGCAGACGGTTGCCTTGAAATTTCAAGTATTCTCAACTATTCTTTTTTTACAGTGTAGGAAGGCAGCAGCAACACAAGAACTCCTATCTAACAGCCTTTTTACCCTCTCAATAAAAAAAAAAAACAGTTTGCTGACTCTTATTAAACCAAAACAAGTAATGTCAAGGCAAGAATCACAAAACAAGAACATGGCCTGAAGGAGACAATGGACAAGAACAACAACAGACTATGGAACACACAGAACTTATATTCTTTGTTTGCAATCACATGACTTTTTGCTTCCTGGTTCACTTCTGGTTTCCAAGTGATGGGCAACAATCAAAGATGGTATCCAAGCCAAGTACGCATCCATTGTCATCTTGCGGAAAACATTCTACATCTGACTGTGTTAACGGACTAGAACCAAAAGCAAAATTGAGATATCAAGAAAAATATATATATTTATGCGATGGATTGGACCCCAATAGCTTAAAAAAGATGGACATTTCAAGTGATTTCAACAACTTTCCAAACATACAATTTCTGGACATTTCCAATGATCTGGTAGTCTAAACATCATTTTACATGAAGAATCAAAAGTCTTTCAAAAGTCTTGAAGCCTGTAACTTTTTTATTTGTGGCTGGGTTCATGGTGTTGGAATAAGACTTCTAAAGGACAACAATCACCTTATTTTTGCGAGGGTGAGTAATGTAAGCCGAAGTGTAGGATGTGATTTGAGTCGGCGCTGCTGCATTTTTGCAGCGATAACTTACATTTTATTTTATGACATTTCAAACGTAGCTCAGAATTATGAACTGACATCATTGGACAACCTGAAAAACTACGTAAAACCATCGAGTTTCAATCGAGGCCGACCTAGTCAAGTCAAGTCAAGTTTATTGTCAAATATGCTATACATGCTCGACATACAGCACAGATGAAATTTCAGTCCTCTCTGACCCACGGTGCAAACAGGCAATGCAATAAATAAAAATAGAATAATTGAAATAAACAATATAAACAGTATAAACACTCTAGTTAAGAACTAGACATAGACTAAACACTCATATATACACACACACATATAAATTGGAGCAAATAAACAGTCAAGGGCACTTGAGGTATAGCAGGTAAACATGAAATAAGCAGTATAAACAATAAACTAATAGCTGTTAAGGTGAGGTAGTGCGGAATAGTGCAAATGAGCGAGGTAAAGTGAAATGCGCAGTCCCTGAGTTCAGTGTGTTAATGAACGTTGAGTGTGTGTGAGTGTGAGAGTGTGTGTGTGTTGGGGGGTGGGAACTGTGAGGGTGACATGTCAGATGCTGAAGGGGGGGCAGGGGTGTGTGCGAGCAGAATCTGTGGCAGGGGTCAGAGGAGGGAGGAGGGGCAGAACAGGGAGGGAGTTGAGCCTCCTGACCGCCTGGTGAAAGAAACCGTCCTTGAGCCTGCTGGTTTTGGCCCGGAGACTCCGCAGTCTCCTCCCTGACGGCAGCAGGCTGAAGAGGCTGTGAGATGGGTGGGTGGGGTCACCTGCAATCCTGATGGCTTTGCGGGTGAGGCGGGAGTTATAGATATCCATAAGAGAAGGGAGAGAGACACCAATGATCCTCTCAGCTGCTCTCACGATGCGCTGCAGAGTCTTGCAGCAGGCGCTGTACCACACGGTGATGCAGCTGGTCAGGATGTTCTCGATGGTGCCTCTGTAGAATGTGTGCATGATGGGGGCCGGGACTCTTGCTCTCCTCAGTTTGAGGAGGAAGTACAAACACTGTTGGGCTCTTTTGGCCAGTGATGCGGTGTTGTTGCTCCAGGACAGGTCTTCAAAGATGTGCACACCCAGAAACTAGGTGCTGCTCATCCTCTCCACTGCAGCACCGTCGATAGATAGTGGAGCATGCTGGGTGTGCTCTCTCCTGAAGTCCACAACAATCTCCTTCGTCTTCTCCACATTCAGGCAGAGATTGTTGTCCTTGCACCACATGGCCAAGCGGCTCACCTCACTCCTGTAGATTGTCTCATTGCCATTGTTGATGAGACCCACCACAGTCGTGTCATCCGCAAACTTAATGAAAAGATTAGAGCTGGATGTTGGTGTGCAGTCGTGGGTCAGCAAAGTGAAGAGGAGGGGGCTTAGCACACGTCCTTGGGGGGCCCCCGTGTTCAATGTGATGGTGCTGGAGGAGTTGCTGCCGACCTGTACAGCCTGTGGTCTCCCCGTCAGGAAGTCCAGCAGCCAGTTGCACAGGGAGGTGTTGAGTCCCAGCTGGTCCAGTTTATGAATGAGCTGCTGAGGAATGATTGTGTTGAATGCTGAGCTAAAGTCTACGAACAGCATTCTGACATACGAGTCTTTTGTCTCCAGGTGGGTGAGGGCTGAGTGGAGGGCAGTGGAGATGGCGTCATTGGTCGAACGGTTGGACTGATATGCAAACTGGAAAGGGTCCAGGGCGGGGGGGGAGGGCAGACTTGATATGTTGCATGACTAGCCGCTCGAAGCACTTCATGAGGATGGGAGTGAGTGCGACAGGGTGATAGTCATTGAAGCAGGAGGGAAACGGCTTCTTCGGGACCAGGATGATGGTGGTGGCTTTGAGGCATGTGGGGACAACAGCCCGGCTCAACGAGATGTTGAAGATGTCTGTAAAGACATCTGTGAGCTCCTCAGCACAGTCTCTCAGGACACGACCAAGAATGTTATCAGGACCCTGGGCTTTCCGTGCATTTGTCGTCCTGAGAGCTCTCCTCACGCTGTCTGGGGACAGCATCAACACCTGGTCGCCGGGAGGTGGTGGGGTCTTCTGTGCCGTGGTGCTGTTGTCTGCCTCAAAGTGAGCGAAGAAGTCGTTCAACTGATTCAGCAGAGACAAACTGCAGAAACTACAAACTAGTTTCATTGTTTTATCAACGTTTTTTTTACGACATCCAAAACGTAAGAAAACTCATTTAACATTTGAAGTTTTGATTTTAGATCTATAAAGTTGATGTATGTATGTATCTTTAACAAAATAATTGCTGCAAACACGAAACTGCATGTGGACTCTTGATTCCTTTTGAACACAGTGAAAGGTTTGCGAGCCATTTTTCATAGTGTCTTTTTGAGATATTTTTTGTTGTTTCACCCTTGTGCACGACTTCTTTTGGTATCCTATAATACCTTTTTGTCTTTTTCTCAATTTGATCAGTTTGAACATCCAAATACAGAGCTGGCATATTTGAAGGTGAAACAAGAAACTACTGCAAAGTGACTGTAAACAAATATGATGCCTGCCTGTCAGCTGGAAATCTGAATACATAATGAGGCCGATCACTACCAGAAGTGACGTCTATTGCAAACAAAGAATAGAGAGACTAATCAGGGTGGAACACAGAACAGGCATGCATAAACACAGGAAATGAGTGGAACCATGGAAGAAGTTGTTCAAACATATGTAAGATGGTTGCCCCCTGGCAGCATGGAGGTGAACTGTCTGTGGTGAACATGACGTCTTGACACCACTGTCAGTAGTCTACACATTATTTGATAACAAGTTACTCTGAATTTCTATCTTTGTGAAATGATTTACATAATTAATTATATTAGTCTCTAAGCACATCAGATGAAGAATGATGTGAGACTTTGTGGTACCGATATCACTGGATGGTGAGCCATAGATAAAACCCCTTACGAAAATCTACCATGGTATCTCATGGTTATTCTAAGTACTATGAACCAACCATAGTTTTACTATGGTTCATCCATGGTAGTAACCATGGTTCTACTGTGGTATTTCATGGTGATTCTAAGTACTATGAACCAACCATAGCATTACTATGGTTCATCCATGGTAGTAACCATGGTTCTACTATGGTATTTCATGGTGATTCTAAGTACTATGAACCAACAATAGCATTACTGTGGTTTATCCATAGTACTGCAGTAGCTGTGGTATCATCATAGTTGTATGTGTAATAGGTCATAGTAACTACGAAATTAGTTTAAAAAGGGATAGTATGGTTTTTAAAAGGATGCACTAACTGTAGTATTACCATGCTTTCGTCCAACAGTCAATGCTGTAGAGAAGGATCTCGATTAACAGCCCAGATACATTAACATTTACTTAGAACCTAAAAATTTAAGTGAACATTGAGGTAAAATGCACCATGGTTTTCATGGTTACCCAAAAAACCATGAAAACCATGAATAACTATAAACCATAGTAAAACCATGGTTAGTTTTCATAGTAAAACCATGGTTAATTTTTGTAAGGGACGCAGCATCGAACACAGCATTAGGCAACATCTGTGTATCATGCTGCCCTGAGGTTCATCACTAATTGTAGGGCCTTGACCCATCACTGCGAACTATATTCCCGAGTCGGATGGCCGTCACTGTCTACCAGGAGGCTGACTCACTGGTATACCTTTATATACAAGGCAATACTTGGACTACTGCCACCCTACATCAGTAACCTAATCACACTGAGGAACCTTGACTCTTATGGCCTGCGCTCCAATGATCATTTGCTGCTCTCTGTCCCATCTGTCCGCACAGAGCGGGGAAAAAGAGCTTTTGTTTTCTCTGCTCCCACCACCTGGAACAAGCTGCAAAAGGACCTAAAAATAAAAGAACTTATTCCATTGAGCGATTTTAACTCCAGACTGAGAGCACTTGAGACGGCATCCCTGATTTGTAACTGTTTTAAATGATTTTTTTATTTTTTTTCTTTTAATCAGACTCCTGTAAATTGTAATTTTAATTTTGTAACCTGTGCTGCCTCTTGGCCAGGACGCCCTTGTAAAAGAGATTATTAATCTCAATGGGTCATCTCTCCTGGTAAAATAAAGGTTAAATAAAATAAAAAAAATAAAAATCTTAGAAGTTGAAAAAGCAAAGGGGGGTCCCATATATGATTCGTACATTGGGGGAGTGCCTGTTAGAGAGCGCACTTGTCCTGGGCCATCGGCATAGTGAGGTAGGGTGGCCAGTTCCTTTCCTCGCTGCCTTTAACTTCCCCAGTGTTTCCACCAGGTCCCCATTCACTTCTGGGTGGACAGGGAGCGAGCCCCAGATCCCCGTCGAGCCGAGGCTCGAACCAGGGACCGTTCGCTTAGCGGTCAAGCGCTCTAACCACTTGGCCACCTGCGCTCCTGTCTTAGAAGTTGAACAACTTTCCCAAACAATCTTTTGTGTAATTTTTGTGTAATGTTGATAGGACAGCGTAGGATTAGTTTGATCTAATTTTACTTTCTCCTCCAAAGGCATTTTAAGGCAAAATTGCTGAGAGAGTAAATGATCTACCTGGTCGACATTCATTACACCCGCGACTGTATTTCACATGCGCCTTCTCTAATGCTGCTGCTCTGACATATGTTACAGATGTGTGTGGAAAAAAAATCAGCCCAAATGAAGATCATCTTGATGTAATCACTTGACATGGCATGGTCATTGATAGTCTGCTTGAATCTACAGTCTGGGCTGGAAAGAAATCAGCCCCAGCATCACATCTTACTTCTTCATACCATTTTGTGTGTTTTCCTTATGGCCACTGGTGGTGCTCTTGCACATCCATCCATCCATTATCTGTAGCCACTTATCCTGTCCTACAGGGTCGCAGGCAAGCTGGAGCCTATCCCAGCTGACTACGGGCGAAAGGCGGGGTACACCCTGGACAAGTCGCCAGGTCATCACAGGGCTGACACATAGACACAGACAACCATTCACACTCACATTCACACCTATGGTCAATTTAGAGTCACCAGTTAACCTAACCTGCATGTCTTTGGACTGTGGGGGAAACCGGAGCACCCGGAGGAAACCCACGCGGACACGGGGAGAACATGCAAACTCCGCACAGAAAGGCCCTTGCCGGCCGTTGGGCTTGCACCCAGGACCTTCTTGCTGTGAGGTGACAGTGCTAACCACTACACCACCATGCCACCCCTCTTGCACACGGTTCCACAAAAATAACCCAGCTTTATAAATGTATTAACAGTAAATCATCTGAAAAATGACACATTATATTGATTTTTTTTAATGATTAGCCAGCCTACCATTACCTTGCATTACCTGTACAGGAGAAATGAGGGGAAATTTATACCTTTTACATTCAGCAGGTTTCTCCATCTTGTTTATACAATCAGTATCATTATTAGTATTGCACAATGTGCAATACTATTCTTCTTCTGCCAGATTTTTGGAACCTTTCATCTCCCACAGTGTTCGAGATAGAGACGCCAAACCAACTTTAAACCATGCGGTATGATCAGGAATGGTGTGCTTGTATAGAGCTTTTGGATAGATGCACCCATTTTCTTATTCTTGTCATTTTTCTGTTGCTTTTTTCCAATAGAAAATGAACAGGGCTCACGTTTCAAGTCGTCCTACTCAGATATGCTTCATCAGAGACACACCAAATTTCATGTGATACCTCAGGCCAGCTCCCCCAACACATACATGCAATTGGTTCTGTCTTTTATTTTATTTTCGCTGATCCCTTTTCCTTCCATTAACTTCCATTCATTTTTCACCCATTCAAAATAAATGGAGTTCTGCTCAGTAATACTTCACCACACATCCACCAAATTTCATATGGCACCTCAGGCCAACTCACCAATCACACACATGATCTCACACATACACACACACACACACGTACTCCAGTGGCGGCTGCTGGTTTTTAAAACAGGGGAAGCCCATTTTACGCATTCATCGTAAAACCTGTAGGCCGGATATCAAAGCATAGAAAGGTGTGCCCCATTAGCATAGTGAACTAGACAACCCTACCTAGTGGCAGAAAGTATTTTTGCTTGTACATTTCATGTTATAGTCTGGCTTGCCAGGCTAGTGCCTCATATCCTTAATCAAAAATATCAAACATCCAAAAATCACTGGCTATTCAACGAAGAGCCTTGAACATCATACCCTGATATGCAACACAGAGTCTTTAACACAACACCCAGCTGTGCAACACATCCTTGAACATCTTCTGCAACACAGTCTGGAAATTCATAACCAGGTAGGCTATGCAACACACAGAACCTTGAATATCATACCCAGGTATAACCTATAACACAGAGCCCACCGTTCTCTTAACATTACTGAACAATATACACACTTCAGATTCATGAACATTATATGATGCACACTATTTATACACAAATTCTGCCCTCCGCTCCTTTTCCAGAAAATGGTCTGTGACCCTGTCATACTAGCTGGTTGTGCTTTCCAGAGACTTTACCAATTTCTGTTAGCAGCTAGCACTGCAGATCCCAATAAGGCTCAAGCTAGCCTACAACCAGATTGAACTACAAATGAAATAAACGAATGAATTCGCGAATGATCAAACTGATAGAATGGATGAAAGTTAACGGAGCACAACGAGTAATATTTACATTTATTTACAGAGTAACGTACAGAGACATCAATGAGAAGAAACGTTTATATGAAAAGAAAGTCGGACAGCACTTTAGCACATGACTACACTTTCTCGACATCCGCTGGGGACTGACTGATCATACTTCCGTGTTCCTCGCCGACGCCGAAGTACAGAGCCCGCCCTCCTCATGTCTTTCAAACACTACCTCAAATAATCCTTCATCAGCCCGGCTTCTTGTCCCTCCCACTGTCTCGTTTAGTCCCAGAGAAGCCCGGCTTCCCTGGAAGTGACGATTTTGTCGATTTTAACCAATAACAACTAGCCGAAATTGGCTGTTCAGAGCCCTCTCATAGACTGCAACGGATACCCGGCTGCCAGCACATAGAGCCCATTGAAATAAGAAAGGTTACAGCCAGTGTTGCCAGATTGGGTGGTTTTAAGTGCATTTTGGCGGGTTTTGAACATATTTTGGCTGGAAAACGTCAGCAGTATCTGGCAACGCTGGTTACAGCCTAGCAGCAAAGGTGATTCTCGTAGCGAACTGCAAGTTCTTCAGACGTCACTCAAATAAGTTACAGGATAGTTATGAACGTAAATACAATCTTGGGCATATATTATGTTATGCAAGTTATTGTTTTAATGAGAATTCAATGTCGTAGATGCCGCAGTTTAGGGAGAGAATTTTAGGGGAGGCTCGGCTTCCCTTGTTGTCTCTGAGAAATCGCCCCTGACGTACTCCACACTCATAGTGACACACAAAAACACAAACACACTCTTACTCACTCACACACTCCACACACACACACGACATTAACAGTCTGCTGCATCTTGTGCAATAATCCGCATTCTCTTTTGGGAATGCACTTTCTAGTTTGCTTTGGTATCATTGCTTTTTTTGTAATAGTTTGTACAGATTTCCCCCTATGACATCAATCAATCAATCAATCAATCAATCAATCAATCAATCAATCAATCAATCAATCTAAGGTTTGTTTCTCTCCTGAAGGAGGAACCTCTCCCCAGCCTGCTTCCACCCATCCCAGTCACAGGCCAACCTAGTCCACAGTGGTCCCAGAAGCTTGTCCCTCCATCTCGTTTTTGGTCTCCCTCTTGGTCTTGTCCACCTCCTTGGTGTCCATTCTGTCACTTCAGCAGTCCACCATTTATCTGGCAGTCTGGCTCCATGTCCTGCCCAGTGCTGTAATGATTTTCTGATGATGCTGATAATGTCCACCATTCCTGTTTTGTGTCTTATCCATGTGTTGCTTTTCTTGTCTCTTAGCATTATCCCTAACATAATGCATTCCATCTTTCTTTGTGCTCCTACCAGTATCTCCATTTGAGCATTTGTTAGGGCCCAAGTTTCACAACCACAGGTCATCACAGCGAGGATGTACTTGTTCAAAACTTTTCTTTTTATTCTCATACTCACTTTTTGATTTTTCATGATATTATTCACTTTGCCAAAAGCTGCCCAACCTAGTGCGATTCATCTCTTGATTTCAGGTAAAAGATCTCCATTTCTTGTTGTAGTCTTTCCAAGGTATACATATGTGTCTACTTATACTATAATTAACGTGTTAAAGATCTCATCTCATTACCTCTAGCCGCTTTATCCTGTTCTACAGGGTCGCAGGCAAGCTGGAGCCTATCCCAGCTGACTACAGTCGAAAGGCGGGGTACACCCTGGACAAGTCGCCAGGTCATCACAGGGCTGACACATAGACACAGACAACCATTCACACTCACATTCACACCTACGGTCAATTTAGAGTCACCAGTTAACCTAACCTGCATGTCTTTGGACTGTGGGGGAAACCGGAGCACCCGGAGGAAACCCACGCGGACACGGGGAGAACGTGCAAACTCCGCACAGAAAGGCCCTCGCCGGCCACGGGGCTCGAACCCGGACCTTCTTGTTGTGAGGCGACAGCGCTAACCACTACACCACCGTGCCACCCTATGTTAAAGATAGTGTCAGAAAATATCAGACAGCAGTATCTTGTAATAGTGAGTTTTGTAAATTTTGGCATGCTTGTGTTTCTGAGCAGTACAGATGGTGCAGTGTAATAGAGCCATTTGGGGCATGTCTATAACATGATTAACAAGAGGGATGAAAACACAGCTGAGGTGTCCAGCACAATAATACTCTGACCAGCTCACCTTTTAACTAAAGCTCCATTTTTGCAGCATGAAAGTCAAGCTTCGGAATGAAAGCGGAAACTAGAGGCTTCAGTCTAATGTCACTATTTCTGTTTCATCATATTCATCAGGAAGGAAGTTTCTGCATGAAACCACAGACAGAAGAAACAAGCGGTTTTCAAAGCTTTGCCACTAGACGCAATGAATAAGAAATGACTTGGGAAAAAAAAGAGAAATGGAAATGTGAATTTTGAAAAAAAAAAAACCTCAAATATCACAAAAGGTTTTTACACTTGCATGATGGTTAGTTTTTCAAACGATTTGAGAAAGCCATATTTTGCAAAATTGAAATGGAAACACATTTTTCGCATTGAAGTCACATGACATGAGCAAATGGAAATGTGAAAGTAAAAAAAAAAAGTGTTCTATTAGGGTTATCGTGAGAGGAGAAGCTATCACAAGAGAATAAAACCCAGCTTTAGTCACGTAACATCACTCAGTGGAGAAACAGCCCATTCACTATGATGTATTTTTGAAAATTTTAAAACACCACTTCTATTTTGCACAAAACTGCAATGGAAACTTGGCGAACGATCTCTTAAAAACGAAAGCATCGGTTCATAAACACTGCATATCACGAGGCCTTCATTTTTATTACTAAATACTTTGGCCCCTGAGTCATGATCCTATTCTGTACTCTACGATTAACTATTTCCTCAACAGATAAGTCACTGGCATGTTTTTAATTTATATACCTCTATCATGGACTCTCCCATATAATTTACCTGCTTTTATAGCCAGGGAACAACGCACCTGTTACGTGTTCGTTCTCAGGGCACTGTGCTTATTTATTAATTGTTCCTGAAGTAGGTTATGAGTGAGAGTCATGTTAATGAGCACATTATACTACACCACTCCTTCAGGGTAAAACTGAACCCTGATCCAGAAAAGCAAAGTCTTCCTTCCTTTAAAGGGAGACTGCCTTTTAGATTTTTCAAGTTTAGGTCATAAAAAGAGTTTTCCCCAATACCCAATTGTTTTTGTTTAGTGGCCCGAAAGCTACTGAATTCGAATCACAGACTTCCAATTTTATTTGTTTTTTTTTTCTAATAGAACCATTAATTGGCGGCACGGTGGTGTAGTGGTTAGCACTGTCGCCTCACAGCAAGAAGGTCCTGGGTTCGAGCCCCGGGGCCGGCGAGGGCCTTTCTGTGCGGAGTTTGCATGTTCTCCCCGTGTCCGCGTGGGTTTCCTCCGGGTGCTCCGGTTTCCCCCACAGTCCAAAGACATGCAGGTTAGGTTAACTGGTGACTCTAAATTGAGCGTAGGTGTGAATGTGAGTGTGAATGGTTGTCTGTGTCTATGTGTCAGCCCTGTGATGACCTGGCGACTTGTCCAGGGTGTACCCTGCCTTTCGCCCGTAGTCAGCTGGGATAGGCTCCAGCTTGCCTGCGACCCTGTAGAAGGATAAAGCGGCTAGAGATAATGAGATGAGATGAGAACCATTAATGAATTTAGGGCCACGTGGTCCTAAATTCATTAATGGTTCTATTAGAAAACATGGATGGATATATAGACATTCACAAACAAAAAGTCCCCAAATTTACTGAAACAATTCATCAGTTTCCTCACAAGTGAAGATATTGCATATTACTCAATTTCCCAGATGAAGTTCGTATGAAAAATACAAGTGACATATTTCCCAGTAAAACACTTTTGTGTGTGTGTGTGTGTGTGTGTGATTAAAATAATAATAATATGACTGGTGTCTAAGATGACTCTTGGGCCATTAAATATTCAGGACACCAATCCATCCATCACTGTCATTATTCTGTCGTCTCAAAAGCATCAGCAGCGTTTAACATCTGGGTGTTTGTTCCTTTAACAATTAAATGTATTGTTTTTCACTCTCCTGTTTGTTTTGTTTCTGTCTTAGTTACCAAATTCAGATGTCTATAAAATTGTGCTTGGTTCTTGCTTTTGTTCCTTGTTCCCAGTTCTGTCACGTCCACATGTTCCTCCTGAGATAACGACAAAAAAACCTACACACAAGATCGGACAATTGTGGAAAGTAAACTGAAAGTAAGACCTCTGGCATTTTCTTCACCGTTTCCGAGCTTTGTGAGGACTGTGTTGTGTTAAGATAAAGAACAATACCAGAACTGTCATGATGGATTGCCTGAGGTGCTTCACATGGACTCTGTTCAAGCTTTTTTCTTTTTTTTTTTACAGAGACTATTAATGAACAAAGTTTGTGCACACTTAGCACAGTTCAATGATTTAATATGACAGGAATAATTATACAAACGTTTGGCTTTCGGCCTTCGTCAGTGTGTTTGTGTAATTGTTCCCATTATGTTAAACCACTGAAATGAGCAAAATGAATGCAGTATGCAGAATTCAATCTTCAGTACGTTTATACATGAACCAGTTGATGCTCTGAATGAAATTATTAGAGACTATGAGCACAGTATGTTCAGTTCTGTTACAGAGCCTACAGCAAGCACGGACCGTCACAAAAGACTACAAGCCTGATCAAGTGTGATTATAGCAATTACCAGAACGTGGATGTGTTGGGCGGCACGGTGTAGTGATTAGCGCTGTCGCCTCACAGCAAGAAGGTCCGGGTTCGAGCCCCATGGCCGGCGAGGGCCTTTCTGTGCGGAGTTTGCATGTTCTCCCCATGTCCGTGTGGGTTTCCTCCGGGTGCTCCGGTTTCCCCCACAGTCCAAAGACATGCAGGTTAGGTTAACTGGTGACTCTAAATTGACCGTAGGTGTGAATGTGAGTGTGAATGGTTGTCTGTGTCTATGTGTCAGCCCTGTGATGACCTGGCGACTTGTCCAGGGTGTACCCCACCTTTCGCCCGTAGTCAGCTGGGATAGGCTCCAGCTTGCCTGCGACCCTGTAGAACAGGATAAAGCGGCTACAGATAATGAGATGAGATGAGAGTGGGGAAACTTGGACCTGGGGAGACTTGGGACAGGTTGTATTCCCATAAATTAATTTCAACCAATCAGGTTTTAGATTACATCAGAAGTTGAAGTTAGATGTTGCCCCTTAGAGTAACCTACTTCATTGGGAGCCATGAAGCTGGACACTGCAGTAAGGTTTGTGCAGTTCAATATTTTTATAAATCAAAACTTTTCTACTTATTTTCTCCTTCACCTCCATTCTATGGTGTAATGTACACTGGTGAATTGGGGATTTGTTAGAATTAAAGTATGTCACCTAGAGTTACCATATATAGTATCATTTATTAAACTTAAATTCTGGGAAGAAACACTTAAGGATTTTTTTTCCAAAATGTCCAGATGGGGAGAATTGGGACAGTTTGTCATGTTACAGGTTTTTCTTGTGGTTTAGAAATACAGAATTGTTGAAAATGTTTGGAGTGACATGCTGGTGTAGTGGTTAGCACTGTCACCACAGAGCAAGAAGGTTCTCGGTTTGGGCCCAGTGGCCAGTGGGGGCCTTTCTGTGTGTGTTTCCTCTGGGTGCTCTGGTTTCCCTGAGACATGCAGGTTAGGCTAATTGGTGGTTCTAAATTAATCATAGGTGTGAATGTGAGTGTGAATAGTTGTCTCTATGTGTCAGCCCTGTGATGACCTGGTGACTTGTCCAGGGTGTATCCCGCCTCTTGCCCATAGTCAGCTGGGATAGGCTCCAACTTGACGGCGACTCTGCACAGGATAAGCAGCGACAGATAATGGATGGATGAAAATGTTTGTTAAAAATGTGGGCGTGTCCCTGCATGATGATTAATCTTCTTTAATTCCTTCTCGAGAATGGAACTGTTTTGTCTTGCCAGGTTTTGGGTAAACTGACATTTTTCTATCGCTATACCAGCATTGTGTGTTCATACAGTTCATATGGTACAAGTTTACAAAATAATAAATAAAAATTAAACATGTAGGATTAAGCTAGGCATTTTATTTTTGGTCCACGTCTCCCTCCATGTCCCAAGTCTCCCCTCAATGTCTCAGGTCTCCCTGCAAAAAATAATGACAGAAAAAGTGAAGCCTGAAAGTCAATATACAACCCCGATTCCAAAAAAGTTGGGACAAAGTACAAATTGTAAATAAAAACAGAATGCAATAATTTACAAATCTCAAAAACTGATATTGTATTCACAATAGAACATAGACAACATATCAAATGTCGAAAGTGAGACATTTTGAAATTTCATGCCAAATATTGGCTCATTTGAAATTTCATGACAGCAACACATCTCAAAAAAGTTGGGACAGAGGCAATAAGAGGCTGGAAAAGTTAAAGGTACAAAAAAGGAACAGCTGGAGGACCAAATTGCAACTCATTAGGTCAATTGGCAATAGGTCATTAACATGACTGGGTATAAAAAGAGCATCTTGGAGTGGCAGCGGCTCTCAGAAGTAAAGATGGGAAGAGGATCACCAATCCCCCTAATTCTGCGCCGACAAATAGTGGAGCAATATCAGAAAGGAGTTCGACAGTGTAAAATTGCAAAGAGTTTGAACATATCATCATCTACAGTACATAATATCATCAAAAGATTCAGAGAATCTGGAAGAATCTCTGTGCGTAAGGGTCAAGGCCGGAAAACCATACTGGGTGCCCGTGATCTTCAGGCCCTTAGACGGCACTGCATCACATACAGGCATGCTTCTGTATTGGAAATCACAAAATGGGCTCAGGAATATTTCCAGAGAACATTATCTGTGAACACAATTCACCGTGCCATCCGCCGTTGCCAGCTAAAACTCTATAGTTCAAAGAAGAAGCCGTATCTAAACATGATCCAGAAGCGCAGACGTCTTCTCTGGGCCAAGGCTCATTTAAAATGTCCATTTTAAATGAGCCTTGGCCCAGAGAAGACGTCTGCGCTTGCATGCATCTCTGATGGTATGGGGTTGCATTAGTGCGTGTGGCATGGGCAGCTTACACATCTGGAAAGACACCATCAATGCTGAAAAGTATATCCAGGTTCTAGAGCAACATATGCTCCCATCCAGACGACGTCTCTTTCAGGGAAGACCTTGCATTTTCCAACATGACAATCCCAAACCACATACTGCATCAATTACAGCATCATGGCTGCATAGAAGAAGGGTCCGGGTACTGAACTGGCCAGCCTGCAGTCCAGATCTTTCACCCATGGAAAACATTTGGCACATCATAAAACGGAAGACACGACAAAAAAGACCTAAGACAGTTGAGCAACTAGAATCCTACATTAGACAAGAATGGGTTAACATTCCTATCCCTAAACTTGAGCAACTTGTCTCCTCAGTCCCCAGACGTTTACAGACTGTTGTAAAGAGAAAAGGGGATGTCTCACAGTGGCAAACATGGCCTTGTCCCAACTTTTTTGAGATGTGTTGTTGTCATGAAATTTAAAATCATCTAATTTTTCTCTTTAAATGATACATTTTCTCAGTTTAAACATTTGATATGTCATCTATGTTCTATTCTGAATAAAATATGGAATTTTGAAACTTCCACATCATTGCATTCCATTTTTATTTACAATTTGTACTTTGTCCCAACTTTTTTGGAATCGGGGTTGTATGTGACAAGCTGAGAAACTAATCTTGTGGTAAGAAGGTACAGTAAATCCACTCTAATGTAATATGAATGTCACTGATACCTGCAAAGAATTTCACACCATCTACAAAACCTGAAAACTTGTCCCAAGTCTTCCCTAGTGATAAAGGACAGTTCCTCAAGTATTATCCAGTCCTGGAAATATTTGTATTTCAAAATTTGCACAAATATCTCAGAATTAGAATCATGTTTTTTGGCCAAGTATGTTGACACACACAAGGAATTTGGTTCCCGCAGTTGGTGTCCCTCTCGTGATACAGAAAAGGGGGGGGGGTTTGAATATATGTACATGTAAATTATGTATGTATATGTAATATAAGAAAAGTGTCAGAGGTGGACAAAGTACCCAACTTCATTACTTAAGTACAGATCCCGCTGATCAAATGTTACTCCGATACAAGTGAAAGTTGTCCAGTCAATTTTTTCCTTAAGTTAAAGTACTTGCTTTTAAAAATACTTAAGTATTAAAAATATATTTTCTGTCAACGCATTGTTGTATTATTGCCACAACGCTTACAAAACCTAACGCCGTTACCAAAGACAGAAATATGAAGTCACAAAATGAACACATGCCGTGCCATCATGATGGTTTAATGTTAAGCTAGCTAGTCAGTGAAGCTCCACCTGACATGCTAGCAAACTCTTTTCAAACTTGAAATCATATTGGGTAGCTAACGCTACTAGGAAAGAAAGATTTCTACATTCTGTTTATTTGGCAAAATTATGCTAAAACATTTCTCTAAAGGACTTCAGATAAGTTAACGTTATTCATGTTAGCGTAACTCTGTTTTTACATGCTAACTAACAGTGTCCAAGTTAACTAGCTATGTGTTAACATTAGCTGTGGACAAGGCTACGGCAACTTGGCAGGCAAATCCATAGAAAGTCATTTGACAAACCAGACTGCATAGCTATTGCAACGTTATCGCTAGCTCTAAAAGCACAGACAACTTCATTGCAAGCTTTCTCTTGGAATAAAACTTTTACATTCCTCAATATGCTTCTGCAGGTTTGACGGCGAGTTTTGTAGGCTGTGATGTGGTTCATTTTTGGCAAACAAAAACATTTAAAACGAAATGAATCTTTAATCCTTTTAGAAAACTGAAACATGGGTTCTAGATATGGCCATGAGTGCGTGCATTCTCCAGAAGAACCGCCTCCTTCCATTCTGCCATCAACTGATCGTGTTAAATAACGCTGCTGAGGAATCGTTGAACTTGATTTTATACAGTCTATGGACGTGACGTGATCCTAGTGATTACTGATAGGCTGTCTCAGTGTCACCTGCGAAAAAAACAATCACGTTTTAGAAAAGAAAAGAAAAAAACATCCACTTTCAAAGCTGCTTCATAGTAACGAGTAACGAGGACCTTGATAGAAATGTAGTGGAGTGAAAAGTACGATATTTGTCTTTCAAATGAAGTGAAGTTAAAGTCATAAGTTTCCAAAAAAAAATACTCAAGTAAAGTACAGATACTCAAAAAGTGTACTTAAGTACAGTACTCAAGTAAATGTACTTCGTTACTGTCCACTTCTGAAAAGTGTGTATATGTATATGTAATGTACAATATGGACAATATTGACATTAAACACTATAATAAATATGCAATCTACAATAACTATGTACAACATACAGAATATACAATATGTCTAAAATATCTGTATTATACAATATGTATCTATAATCTAAATATGTAGAGATTGATAGAACAATGTACTATCACTTTTTTTTTTTACAATGTTTATGATGCTTCTCACATACACAATTGTGGCAGCGGGGGCGTGGTCAAGCGCCGGTCTGTGACAGGAGGGCGGAATCAGGGAAGATAAGTGGCAGAATCACTACACCTGAGAGCAATTAACCTGTTTGTGTGTCTTCCCAGTGACCGCGCCCTACTTAAGGAGGGAGAGCGAGAGCAGAGGGGCTCTTCCCTGAACTAGACGCCAGTTGTGTGTGTTGTTTGGTGTTGAACTTGTTCACTGAAAATTGTGGCAATAAAGCCTATTTTGAACCTGATCTCTGTCCTGCCGTCCTCTGTGCTCCACCCCCGCATACAGAAGTGTTACAGTGGTGCCGAAACCCGGGACCTGGAGCACAGCAGCCTAACAGCCCCATGGAGTCCTCCCCATTCGCTGAACTGGTCCACGCCCTCGCCAAGGCCCAGCAAAGCCAGCACCAGGCGCTACTCACCCTCCGAAAGGAGCAAGAACAGCGGTTCGAGGCCCTGGTGTTGGCCCAACAAGAAGATCGACAGGCGTTCTGGCACCGCCTCGCGTCGGCGGGGTCCACCAATGCTCCCTCCGCGGGCCCGTCCCCCCTCACCCTAACAAAGATGGGCCCGCAGGACGACCCCGAGGCATTCATCACGCTCTTCGAGCAAGTCACAGAGACCTCGGGGTGGCCAATGGAGCAGGGCACGGTGCGCCTCCTCCCCCTGCTAACGGGAGAGGCACAGCTGGCCGCGCTACAGCTCCCCGCTGACCGCCGACTGGCCTACGCGGACCTTCGCCGGGCCATCCTCCAGCGTGTGGGGCGCACCCCTGATCAGCAGCGTCAGCGCTTCCGCGCGTTGCGCTTGGAGGAAGTCGGCTGGCCGTTCGCGTTTGGCCAGCAACTCCAGGATGCCTGCTGGCGGTGGCTGAGGGCCAACAACCGTGACGCCGAGGAGATCGTCGATCAGGTGGTGCTGGAGCAGTTCGTAGCGTGCTTGCCAGCAGGAACCGTGGAGTGGGTCCAGTGCCACCGGCCGGCGTCGCTGGATCAGGCCATCGAGCTGGCGGAGGACCATTTGGCGGCTGTTCTGGCGGCAGGACAGCAGACAGCCTCTTTTCTTCTCTTCTCTCTCTCTCTCTCCCCCTCCTCCTGTGTCCCGTCCTCGCCCCATTCCCCCACCGCAGAGGCGGGGGCCGGCACCACCCCAGCCGGCCCGCGGCACCCGCGGTGCCCTCCCGTTTCTCCTTTCTATGTCTGTCTCTCCCCCCACCTCAGGTGAGTGAGCCCCAGATCACCGGTGCAGAGGGAAAGCCCGGGCCGGTTTCTGGCGCTGCGGGGAACCGGGCCACCTCCAACAGCAGTGCACGGCAATAGAGGTGGGCGCAGTGGTTCGGATCCCCGACGCGCCAGAAGCCGCCCTCGATCGGGCCGGAGCGTATCGCATACCGGTGAGTATCCAAGGGGCTACATATCAGGCGTTGGTGGATTCTGGTTGTAATCAGACCTCAATTCGCCAAAGCCTGGTTCAAAACGAGGCATTGGGGGGAGCACAGGGGGTGAAGGTGTTGTGTGTGCACAGGGATGTTCACAGCTACCCTTTGGTGTCGGTCCACATTTTTTTCAGAGGGGAAAAATCTATAGTGAAGGAGGTGATTAATCCTCGCCTTACCCACTCTTTAATTTTGGGGACTGATTGGCCGGGATTTCGGGGTTTGATGACGCGCCTAGTAAGGAGTGGGTCCTGCCATTTGACAGGGGGAGGTCCCGGTGTCGCTTTGGTGGGAGCAGCTGTCACAGAGCCGTCTACGTCATCTCCGCGTCAGAATGAGGAGCCGCCGGCTCCTCCTCTCTCTATTGGGGAATCCCTCGCGGATTTCCCATTAGAACAATTGCGAGACGAGACTCTGCGACATGCGTTTGACCAAGTGAGAGTAATCGATGGTCAAACGCTCCGGCTGAACGCCACCCCGTCCTTCCCTTACTTCGCGATTATGAAGGATAGATTATACCGAGTGACGCAGGACACTCAAACTAAAGAGCAAGTCACACAGCTTTTGATTCCAAAGAGCCGCCGGGAATTGGTATTCCAGGCGGCTCACTTTAATCCCATGGCTGGACACTTAGGGCAGGATAAAACACTAGCCCGAATAATGGCCCGATTCTATTGGCCGGGGATTCGCGGCGATGTTCGTAGGTGGTGTACGGCATGCCGCGAATGCCAGTTAGTAAATCCAGTGGCCATTCCAAAAGCGCCTTTGCGCCCTCTTCTGTTGATCGAGACCACGTTTGAGAGAATTGGGATGGATCTCGTCGGGCCATTAGATCGGTCAGCACAAGGGTACTGCTTTATATTAGTTCTGGTGGACTACGCAACGCGATACCCGGAAGCAGTGCCTCTGCGCAATATCTCAGCACGCAGTATTGCAGAGGCACTCTTCCGCGTCATCTCCTGAGTTGGAATCCCGAAAGAGATTCTGACTGATCAAGGCACTACATTTATGTCACGAACAGTACACGAACTGTATGGGTTATTGGGGATTAAGCCGATCCGCACCAGTGTGTATCACCCACAAATGGACGTTTGGTGGAACAGTTCAACCGCACCCTCAAAAATATTATTAAAAAATTTGTAAGTGAGGACGCACGTAATTGGGATAAGTGGCTCGAACCCTTGTTGTTCTCAGTGCGAGAGGTTCCCCAAGCCTCCACGGGGTTCTCTCCATTCGAATTATTATATGGGCGTAAACCGTGCGGCATCTTAGACATGCTGCGGGAAAATTGGGAGGAGGGACCTTCACAAAGCAAGAATGAAATTCAATACGTTATGGACCTGCGCGCAAAACTCCACACGCTCACCCACCTAACCCAGGAGAATTTGCGGCAGGCCCAGGAACGGCAAGCCCGCCTGTACAACAAGGGTACGCGCCTTAGGGAGTTCACCCAGGGAGATAAAGTACTCGTACTGTTGCCCACTTCAAGCTCCAAATTGATCGCCAAGTGGCAAGGTCCCTTTGAGGTCACACGGCGAGTCGGGGACGTCGACTACGAGGTGAGGCGAACAGACAGGGGTGGGGCACTACAAATTTACCACCTCAATCTCCTTAAAAACTGGAAGGAGGAGGTCCCCGTGGCGTTGGTGTCGGTGGTTCCGGAGAAGGCGGAGCTGGGGCCGGAGGTTCAAAAAGGGGCATTGACATCACGTACCCCTCCGGTCCCCTGTGGAGACCACCTCTCCCCGACCCAGCTCACGGAGGTCGCCCAGTTGCAGGCCGAGTTTTCGGATGTGTTCTCGCCCCTGCCCGGTCGCACTAACCTCATAGAACACCACATAGAGACGCCCCGGGGGTAGTAGTGCGTAGCTGCCCTTACAGACTACCCGAGCACAAAAAAAAGGTGGTTCGGGAAACTCTTGAGACCATGCTTGAAATAGGCATCGTCGAGGAGTCCCACAGTGACTGGAGCAGCCTGGTGGTCTTAGTACCCAAGGCCGACGGGTCGGTCTGGTTCTGTGTGGACTACAGAAAAGTCAACGCAGTGTCTAAATTCGACGCGTACCCAATGCCTCGTATTGATGAGTTGCTCGATCGACTCGGCACTGCTCGCTTTTATTTGATGCTGGATTTGACGAAGGGATATTGGCAGATCCCCTTGACTCCACTATCCCGAGAAAAAACGGCCTTTTCCACACCGTTTGGTTTACACCAATTCGTCACCCTTCCGTTTGGGGCTGTTTGGGGCGCCCGCTACGTTTCAGCGGCTGATGGACAGAGTCCTCCGCCCTCACGCCACTTATGCGGCCGCGTATTTAGATGACATCATCATCTATAGTAATGACTGGCAGCGGCACCTCGAACATCTGAGGGCCGTCCTTAGGTCGCTGAGGCAAGCGGGACTCACAGCCAACCCAAAGAAGTGTGCGATTGGGCGGGTGGAAGTACGGTATCTGGGCTTCCACTTGGGCAACGGGCAGGTGCGTCCCCAAATTAATAAGATGGCAGCAATTGCGGCCTGCCCGAGGCCCAAGACCAAAAAGGGGGTGAGACAGTTCCTGGGGCTGGCTGGCTATTACCGTAGGTTTATACCTAATTATTCGGACGTCACCAGCCCGCTGACTGATCTCACTAAAAAGGGGGCACCAGATCCGGTCCAGTGGACGGAGCAATGCCAGCGGGCTTTTTCTGAGGTAAAGGCTGCACTGTGTGGGGGGCCACTTTTACACTCCCCTGACTTTTCTCTCCCCTTTATGTTGCAGACCGATGCATCGGACAGAGGGCTGGGGGCGGTTTTGTCCCAGGAGGTGGAGGGGGAGGACCGCCCCGTCCTGTACATCAGCAGGAAGCTGTCGGTGCGTGAGGGGCGCTACAGCACCATAGAGAAAGAATGTCTGGCCATCAAGTGGGCGGTCCTCGCCCTCCGGTACTACCTGCTGGGGCGCCCTTTCACCCTCTGTTCAGACCACGTGCCCCTCCAGTGGCTCCACCGCATGAAGGATGCCAACGCGCGGATCACCCGTTGGTATCTGGCACTCCAACCCTTTAATTTCAAGGTGGTCCACAGGCCGGGGGCGCAGATGGTTGTGGCGGACTTCCTCTCCCGTCAGGGGGGGGGGGGGGGGGGGAGTCGGCTGCAGGCCGGACAGCTGCCCGGCCTGAGTCAGGCGGTGGGGGTCTGTGGCAGCGGGGGCGTGGTCAAGCGCCGGTCTGTGACAGGAGGGCGGAGTCAGGGAAGGTAAGTGGCAGAATCACTACACCTGAGAGCAATTAACCTGTTTGTGTGTCTTCCCAGTGACCGCGCCCTACTTAAGGAGGGAGAGCGAGAGCTGAGGCAAGGCAAGGCAAGTTTATTTATATAGCACATTTCATACACAATGGCAGTTCAATGTGCTTTACAGAAGCAAAAACAAAAACAGTAAACAATAGAGAAATAAAATTACATAAAATAATTTTATTTTTAATCTAAAACAATTAATTAAAAGAATTAAAAGAAAATAATAAGAATTAAACAACAGTAGAACTAAAATAATAAAATGCCAAAAAGAAAAAAGGAGAAAAAGAAAAAGAAACCAGCGGAATAAAATAGAATAAAATTAAAGTAAATTTAAAACATGCAGAGAAAGTAAAGATTATAAAAAATGTAAAAATATTAATTATTTAACAGAAAGCATCTGAAAACAGCTTGGTCTTTAACCTAGATTTGAAGCTGCCAACAGTAAGGAGCATTTTTAATGTCCTCTGGCAGTTGGTTCCATAGATGTACTGCATAGTAGCTAAAAGCTGCTTCACCACACTTTGTTTTAACAACTGGTTTTAATAGTAAATTTTTCTGTTGCGATCTGGTAGATCTGATGGGTTAGGCCGCTGCAACATATCAGAGAGGTAATTGGGCCCTGTACCATTTAGAGATTTATACACCAGCAGCAATGCTTTAAAGTCAATTCTGTAGCTTACTGGAAGCCAGTGAAGGGACCTTAGAATTGGAGTAATGTGCTCTGTTCTTTTTGTTCGTGTGAGAACCCTAGCCGCTACATTTTGAACCAGCTGAAGTCATTTGATGGTCTTTTTTGGCAGGCCTGTGAAAAGGCCATTGCAGTAATTAACCCTACTAGAGATGAAGGCATGTATTAGTTTTTCCAGATCATTTTTTGACATAAGTCCTCTTAGTTTGGAAATGTTTTTTAGGTGATAAAATGCCGTTTTAGTGATTGCTTTCATGTGACTGTCAAAGTTTATCTCGCTGTCAATGAAAACACCAAGATTTTTAACCATTTCTTTAGTTTTAATCCCTTTTGTGTCAAGAATAGTGGTAATCCTGAGTCTTTCATCTTTTTTTCCAAATAGAATTACTTCTGTTCTGTTCTGTTAACGCTGTGTTCAACTGAAGAAAATTTTGTGACATCCAGCTATTGATTTGATCGATGCACTGGTAGAGACATTCAAGGGGGGCATAGTCATTTGGTGATAGAGCAAAATACATTTGGGTATCATCTGCATAGCAGTGATACAAAATTGAATTTTTATTGATAATTTGCCCAAGTGGGAGCATATAAAGGTTGAAAAGTAATGGTCC